>NW_005200763.1:29480-31133 GCF_000372725.1 Emiliania huxleyi CCMP1516 | reverse complement strand
AGGAGGGGGGAGCCGCGCCCGCAGCAGCCCCACGCGATCGAGTAGCCGGCGTCGTCTGCCAGGCCGGGGTCTGCGGCGAGGGGCGCGCGTGGGTGCGGGTGCGCGGGTGCGGGTGCGCGGTGTGGCTGGCCAGAGGGGCGGCGGCGGCGGGGTTGGCGGCGGCGGTGCGCACTGGCTTGAGCCTCAATCGAGGGCTCGTACAGCTTGTTGCGGCAGATGGCGCACGTGTCTGCAGACGGAGCGGCAGGCGCGGTGAGAGGACGTCGGCGGGGCAGCGGGCAGCAGCAAGGTGCCCACCGGTGCAGATGTCCCATGACCAGAAGGTGACGGCGTTCCTGCGCGGCGGGGTGGCGCGGAAGAGGTGGCGCGGGCGGTGGGCGGGTGCGCGGGGCAGTGCGCGGACGAGGGGCCACTCGGCGGAGTGGCAGTCTTGGCGGCGGGGCGCTCCCGCGCGCCATTTCTTGACGACAAAGCGGGGGCCGGCGGCCTTGTCATCAGCCTTGCTATCGACCTCCATGTCGGCCTGCGGCATACATGTGGCGGCGGTGAGAGGCGGCAGGGCGGGCGGGGCGGCGGCGCAGGAGAGGGCCGGCTCAGCGGCGCCTGGGTCACTCCCGCGCCGCCCAGGGACGGGTTCTTCTCCTGGCCGGTAGGGGGTCACAGCGGATCGCAGATGGGTTCACAGACAGGTTGATAAGAAACAAGAAGCTCACATCGCAGACAGTGTGAGGGTGTGAGAGGCGGACCTAATAAGGAAGGTCTTACCTCTCTTTACCACCCCTGACCGAGCTCCCGCTCGACAGAGTTTGGTACGATTTCTAGCAATCAAGGAGAGAGATTGTCAATGCTCTCCGTTCACACAAAAACAGATGGGTTCACAGCAACGCAGAAGGGGTTCACCTCCTGAGGTGGACTGCTGGCGGGGTTTGCGATGATAGGGTGCCCACAGGACCCAAAAGAAAATAGCTTTCCGACTCAAAAAGGGACGCACGAGGCAAATCTGATGTTGGCCAGTTCCAATAGGAGCGAGGCCTCTTCCGTTGGGGGACCGAGTTCATAGGAAACGAGGGTTTCCCATTGTGTCCCGCTCCAGCGCGAGCGTGACACTGCACTTGGCGCCGAGCGCCCGCGGCTCAGACCTTGTGCAGGCCACCCCTCGGTGAGCACGCCGGTCCGGACCGATGGCGCTCGGTGTGGAGCAAGCAAGACCCCCCCCCCCCCCCATCGGCGCGCGCTCGCCATTCCAACGGCCGCCAGGAGCACCAAGAGGACTCCTCATGGCTGTGCTCAAGTGGGCTTCGACCGGCCTCGGCTGGGGGGGCGGGTTGTCCCGGCTGCGGACGCCTTCTGCAGCCCCCTGGGATGGGGACAGCACCCAAAAACTGCCCCTCGGCGGCATACAGCACTGTCAGCCAGCCTCCTCCTCCTCTCAAGGGCTGTACTATGGCCATATTGCGCCGCCTCCTACTGGCAGCCCGGTCGGGTGTGCTCCGAGCTCGCCTTTTATTGCTGACGGTTTCTCTAAAGTTCAAACGATATTGGCCTTCTTTCTAACTTTTCATAACTTATAATAATCTTTCGCTTACCCACATTCTCTATCTATTCATACGTTTTCATTTCATCTAATTTATCCCCTTTCATTACTATTAATTG
>NW_005200763.1:25986-29380 GCF_000372725.1 Emiliania huxleyi CCMP1516 | reverse complement strand
GAGTACTGCCGCCCGGCCGCCTCAAGGCTGCCGGGCGGCAGTACTCGCCTCGCAAGGCGCGCACCGGCTGCTCTGGCTGCTGCGCCGGCGGCCGCTGCGCTGGCCGCTGCTGCGCCGGCTGGCGGGCGGTACGGCCGCCGGCGGCCGCTGCACCCGCGCCTTCCCTCGCGGGCGCCGTCGCGCCGCGCGCGCCCAACTCTGCTGGCACACGGCACGCGTCGTCACTCAGCCGCGGAGAACAGGCGGTGCTGTGCGCGAAGCGCGCGCGATCTCGTACTTTAAGGCTGGATCCGGCCATTCCAAGGGTATACCTTTGAGAATCCCCAGCGTCCCACCCTCCTAGTCACACTCTCAATTTCTCGACTGGCCAACACGAAGTGCTGCGATCGGGGGTGGCCCATTTCTTTTTCCTTTCTTTTTTTGGGCCCTGTGGGCACCCTAGCGATGAAGAGCGACATCGTATTTCATCAGGAAGACATAATAAAAAAAGCGTTCGGCCCGCACGATTACTTAGTGAGGGCGAATTCTTCTCTTCTCAACCCGCGGGTACCTCCCTCTCCGTCAGAGTTCGCTCCCACTGAGGTCTCCGCTTTTTATTTCGCAGAGGCCCCTTATTGTATAAGGGAGAGCAAGACTCATCATTTAGAGAATGTGGGAGGGCCGAGCCCGGGACCGCGTGAGCGCTGCAGTGTCCTGCAGTCGCACACACGCGCGCTTGAGTACGCGCTACGGTGGAACTCGTGTTTAATTGAACAAGGCTGACCCCTACCCCTCTCGGTGGGCTTGCAGGTAGGGGGTTCGGGTAATAAGGTGCATCGCGGGTCGGCGGGCGTGAACTGGAGTGATACCCGCTTCGGCCGTTTAGTAGCGAACTCCCTTTCCCCTCGACGGCCTTCTGAGATGCCTCTCGGCTGGGTGTGTGTCTCTGAGCCGTTCCTTCTCGTCCGGCTGTTCGTAACCTGTTCGTAGTTCGTGCGTCAGGTGTGGGTGCGTTTTGGCCAGTGGCAGTGCCGTTCCTGCGTCCGGCTCCCCCCCCCCCCCAGGAACCTGTTCGTGCTACAGGTGTGTGTGTTGTGTGTGGTTTCTCTCGTTGAGGGTTGAGCTATGCCGTTCCTGTGTCCGGCTATTCGTGCCTTCCGTTTGCGGACATCGGGCAGGAGATCGTGGCTCGCGCCGCGTCCCGCGAGACGTGTGGATCGTGATTTTTATTTTTCTGATCTTACAAAACAGCGCATCTCTCTCTCTGTTGTGCGAGGCGTGAACCGCGCCATTCGCTCTCACCTGGCAACCCTGTCTGCACGTCTCGCGCGCGCGTGAACAGGGCTGCCAGGGCTCCAGGCCCCAAATGATGTGTGAGTGTCCTAGAGTTGTTTGGTATTGCCACAATGCAAAAATCTCTCTCTCTGATCTTTCGATTCCTCGTCCGAAACTTTTCTTTTTCTCCGTTGCGCGTTGGGCTCAGACCCCAAAAGACAACCCACTGATGCTGGGGAGGGTGATGTGTAGTACGCAGTTCCTCACATGCGGATGGGGGAGAGGATGCCCCCGTATAGCGGCGGTCGGAGCACTTCTCACCTGCATTACCCCATGCTAGGAGGTGTGTAAGACTGACTGACTTGGCAGGCTCACGCACTTGTACTTGAATACATTTTTTCTTACTCATGAGTACCGGCAGACGTGACTCTTCATATTCATGGATACCAGACGTCATGACTACTCCCCATACTCAACAATATTTTCTTGCTGCCACCGGATAAGTTGCGTTACTCACATTGTAATCTCATGAATGGGCTTGGTCGCAAGACGCAACTCTCTCCCCGGCGATCCGAGCTTTAATTATATTTGGCGGTCACGCGCTGAATCGACAACGTCGTGTGTAGTCTGCTCTTTGGACTGGCGTTTCGCGATGCGCGACATTGCACTCTTCCGTGCTGCTCGCCCGCCTCTGCGCGGGACGACATGGCCGCCGCGATGCGGCTCCTCGCGCGCTCACTCGGCCTGCCCTCAGCCTCACGGCTCTGGCTGTGAGCATCACGTGTCACTTGCGCTCGCGGCCATCGAGTGTCCAGGTCGAGCAGGCTTCTTGTAACTCAAAAAGATTTTTTCGGCGACGCGCCATCTCTTGGGGTGAGCGAGGCCGTTGGGAGTTTGGAAGTGTGCGGGTGTTCTGGCCCTGGAACGAGGCCGCCCTGGCAGCGCCGTGTGGCACCGGGAGGCCCGGTGTGGGGCCACGCGAGAAGGTGTTTGTGTGTGCCTGCCGTAGCGTTGCGGCGACTGTGTAACGACGATGCCAATCGAGTTTGGGAGATGCTATGTGACTGGAAGGGCCATCTGACCGCAAGTTTGCCCATCAGCTGCGAGGCTGCGCCATCATGGGGTGAGCCTTCGCTGCCGACAGTCGATCCACCAACAACAAAGAACGGACGTCGCGCTGTTGCGACTTGCACGTAAAAAAGACGAAGACGAAGGCGCTCTCAAAAAAGACTATAAAACGACTAGGTACGGAGAGACACGCGGCCAACAAACTCACCGGTCCGTTTAAATACTAAAAACTGGAAGCTTCCACTTTTTAGTAGTTAAATATTCTTGCATTTTTGCTCCCGGCTTAGGGAGCAAGCAAGCCCACTCAACCCCAAGTACTCACCATTCTTACAGTGGTGTAGCTTGTGCAGAGGCTGCAGCCTCTGCTGGGGCGGAATGCGCGGGGTTTTCGGCGCGATGCCCTCGGCGAGTACACGCTACAGCTGTGCCGCACGCTCTCCTGCGCGCGCGTGACGTGTGGGACGCGTGCGCTGCGCTCAAACGTCGCGATTTGGCGATAGGCGCTCGAGCCGGCGCACAGCGGATAGGTGCGCCGCGCAGGGGGGGTCGGAGGGGTGCGAGAGGGGGCGTGGGTCGGGCGCGCACCGGCTGGCTCCGGGAGCGGCCGTCACGTCGAGGAGTGGGGCTGTCGGCGGCTCGAGCGCCGAGGCGTGCCGCTCTGCTGCGCCGCCGACAGCCCCTCTTCCGAGCCGGCGCGTGGAGGCGAGCCGCGGCCGGTGTCGCTGGTGCGGGGGCGGCGCAGCGTTTATCACCCCGACGCCGACCGTGCTGACCAACGGGTACTACGCGCTGCTTCTCTCGCTGCCGTGGACGCTCAAGGAGTGGGACGGGCCGATGCAGTTCGAGGACCCGTCGGGGAAGCTGATGATGCTGCCCTCGGACATCGCCCTCATCCAGGACAAGAAGATGCGGCAGTACGTGCAGATGTACGCCAAGGACAAGGAGCTCTTCTTCAAGGAGTTTGCCGCCGCCTTCCAGAAGCTCGAGGAGCTCGGCACCAAGAACCCTCAGACGGTCGCGCTGGCGTGAGGCGCCTCAAGGCCCCCAATGAGGGAGGGGGGGGGGGGGGTTC
>NW_005200763.1:24553-25852 GCF_000372725.1 Emiliania huxleyi CCMP1516 | reverse complement strand
TGCGTGAGCCTACCAAGTCAGTCAGTCTTACACACCTCCTAGCATGGGGTAATGCAGGTGAGAAGTGCTCCGACCGCCGCTATACGGGGGCGTCCTGTCCCCCATCCGCATGTGAGGAACTGCGTACTGCACATCTCCGTCGCCAGCATCAGTGGGTTGTGTTTTGGGGTCTGTGCCCAAGGGGCATCGGAGAAATAGATTAGTTTCGGTACTGGAGTAGAGTGTTCGGTGAGAGACTTGTCTGCGCACACAGCAGCACCTCCCCACACCCCACCCACCCCGTCGCGCCGCCGCCGCCGCCCCCGCCGCCGCCGCCGCCCCCGCTGTAGGTGTAGCGTTTGGGGGGGCGACTGGCGACGGCAAAAATGCAAGCCCCGCCCCTGGCCACTGTAAAATGAACTCGGGGGCACGGGTAGTACATGGGAAGCAAAATACGTAAGAGCCACATGCATTGAAAATTGCGTGAAACTGGGAGGGGGGAGGGAGGGGATGGGGGGCATGCGGGGGGGGAGGGGGGGGGGGGCTCTTGATTGAGCAACCTGAAGCTATCCTGGACTTGTGCTCAGGAAGGAGATGATCCGCCTGCATCGGACATTGTTCTTAACGTTTGTTGAGCATTTGAGCACTTGAATCTGGGTGTTCCCAGAGCTCTGTGAACACCGGCTACTCGGCCTTAGCCGTCGGTACGTCAACAGTATCGCACTGTGGGTTTCATTGTGGGTTTGAGGGGGGAAACAGATCTCCCAAATAAACTTCCCCCCCCCCCCCCCTCCCCTGCTTTTTTTTGTGCAGGCTGGCCCCCCTCGGTTAGGGCGCTGCGGGTACGCTTGCTGGGCGAAGGGGCGCTGGCCGCTGGGCGGACGCGCCCCCTGGCGAATGCTCCTCACGCCCCGCCTCGGCGAGCACGGCAACTCGGCGTCTGAGGAGGCGTGGTCGAATGCTCTCCGCCGCTGGCCCGCGCTCCAGCCCTGCGAGGCGCTCCGCGCCACGGGCAGCCACGAGGCGGCTCTGAGCGCGCTCCTAAAGCTGGCGGAGGCGGACGAGCCTTCCCCGGTCGCCGGCTCGCCGGCGTCCGCACCGGCGCTTCCTCGTGGCGCGGTGCCGCCGGCGCTGTCCGCTTACCTGAGCATGCTCGGCGGCGAGCACGCGGCGCTGCTGCAGCAGTACGTGCGCTGGCTGGTGCAGCACTCGCACCCCGACGCGGTGCTCCCCAGCCTGACCGCGGCGCGGCCGGCATCCGCCGCGCCGCTCACGCCGGTCGCCGTCGCTGCAATCCTCCGCGACGAGGCTCCCGCGCTG
>NW_005200763.1:22224-24453 GCF_000372725.1 Emiliania huxleyi CCMP1516 | reverse complement strand
GGTGCCGGTGCTCGAGCGGCTGCACGCCTCGCTTCCGGCGTCGCTCCCGGCGTCGCTCGCGCCTGCAAGCCCCGCAGCGCTGTCGGCGGGCGGGGGGGAGGGTGCCGGCGAGGAGTCGGCCTCCGCGAGGTCTACGGCGGCGTGCCTGCTGGCAGAGGCGCGGGACGCGCGATGGAGGCGGCCGCCACGACATGCCATTGTCGTGGACTGCTGTCCGAGACACGTCCGATAGGCGTACGCCTCGCGGCTGAAGGAAGCGGCCGCGGCGGGCGGCGAGCAGGGCGCGCTCGAGCGCCGGCTGAACGAGCTCCTCTCCGGCGCCGTCCTCTCGCGTGCGCAGGCGGAGCAGCTGCTGCCCGCTGCTCGCGCCGGCGTCATGGCGCGGAAGGGTTTGGTGGGCGTGTCCTGTAGGCGGAGCAGCTGCTGCCCGCTGCTCGCGCCGGCGTCATGGCGCGGAAGGGTTTGGTGGGCGTGTCCTGTAGGCGGAGCAGCTGCTGCCCGCTGCTCGCGCCGGCGTCATGGCGCGGAAGGGTTTGGTGGGCGTGTCCTGTAGGCGGAGCAGCTGCTGCCCGCTGCTCGCGCCGGCGTCATGGCGCGGAAGGGTTTGGTGGGCGTGTCCTGTAGGCGGAGCAGCTGCTGCCCGCTGCTCGCGCCGGCGTCATGGCGCGGAAGGGTTTGGTGGGCGTGTCCTGTAGGCGGAGCAGCTGCTGCCCGCTGCTCGCGCCGGCGTCATGGCGCGGAAGGGTTTGGTGGGCGTGTCCTGTAGGCGGAGCAGCTGCTGCAGCTGCTTGCGCCGCCGCCGGCCGGTGGCACCGCCGCCGCGCGAGGGTGCAAGGGGGGCGTGGGCGGGTGCTGGCTGGTTCCGGCGCGCGGGCAGCGCAGGCCTTGCCCTGGCCCCTCCCTCCTCGCTCGCTGAGGCTGTTGTGGTTCGCGTCTGCCCTCAGGCGCGCGTGTCGCTGCTCTCTCGGCTGGAGAGGCAGGGCGAGGCGCTCGCTCTGCTGGTGCGCGAGGGCGGTGACCCGGAGGCGGCTCGACGGTACTGCGATGCGCAGCCGGAGGGACAGCGGGCGGAGCTGCGGCTCTGCTTGCTCGACCTCTACCTCGGCGGCGAGCCCCGGCGGGTGGAGGCGGCGGTGGCGCTGTTGCGGGACTATGGGGCGGCGGTGGCGCCGGAGGTCCGGCGGTGGGGTGGTTGCCTCCCGACGAGCTTGGAGCGTGAGGCTGGTTGACACAGAGATCATGTCAGCAGGCGGTGCTGGCACGGATGCCTCCCGACGCACCGATCTCGCAGCTGGCGCCCGTGGCGGAGGCGCTCCTCGGCCGCTCCTCGCAACGGCGCCGCGAGGCGCAGATGCTCCGCGCGATGGAGAAGGCGCCCCCGCTCGCACTGACTCGGCTGATCTGGGCTGATCTCGGCTGATCTCGGCCAGCCTCGGCTGATTTCGGCGTGTTTCGCGCGGCAATGCATCAGGCGCGTTCCGTCCAGCTGCACGCGACCATGCTCTCTCGGCGGGCTGGCCGCACCGTCATCACTCCGGAGACGCTCTGTTCCGTGCGCCGCCAGAGGTGTAGCGCGGCCTCCAGCACCGTGCGCGGCGCTGATCACCTCCTGCCGCGAATAGGTTTGCTCCAGCCGGATCGGGACCGCCGATTTTGCCGCAGCGCCAGGGGGAGAGGTGTGGCACGTTGCGTGCGCGGGCCACGCCGCGGCGGACATTCGGCGAGCGTGAGAAATGGGAGGGGACTGGTTGGGTAGTAGGCTAAGTTCTGAGCCTCGAGGCTTAACGGGTCTAAGTGTGACCGGTCACGCTGGGGGGTGCTTACGCGGTCTATCGTCTAAGATCGGCGGGAGCCTCTCTTAACCGAGCAGGTCTAAGTTTTGGGCAACCCTCTACCCCTACTCTACCCAACCACGGGTGGATTTTGTTTTTTGTGCAGCGCCCCAACTCCGTGTACTCTGTACATATAGACTCCCCGCGGACTGCGCGCCACACGCACACAAGTCGTCACACGTGAGAGCTGACACACAAGGCCTTCCCCCCTGGCCGGTCCCTCGAGTCCCCCCCTGTTCCTGCATGTCGGGTTGACCCGTGCCCTTCCGCCGGTTAGGCCCGCGGTTGATCTCATTCCCTCGCCTGAAACTGAATTCCGGGGTAGGCCAGTTCCGCTCCCAAGCTGGGACTGGAAAACCACCGAACCCCCCCGGTACAGGACCGAACCGCCAGCCGC
>NW_005200763.1:5000-21538 GCF_000372725.1 Emiliania huxleyi CCMP1516 | reverse complement strand
GCGCCGTGAAGAGCAGACCGCTGAAGAGGAGGCGGGCTCGTCATCCTCGCCCGCTCGACGACGAGGGAGTCGACCACCACGTCCGACATTGCGACGCCCAGCGACGCGACCGTCGACGCCGCCACCGCCTGCTCTACACGCGATGGGTCTAAGCCTCGACTCCCTCCCTTCGTCGATTCCTCGTCGCCGCCGCCGCCTGCGCCGGCGTCGCGACGACCGTGGCGAGGGAGGCCCATGAGGCGGAGCCGAGCAGGCCCGCGAGGATGAGGTACGGCTTCCGGCGGTACCCGAACACGGGCAGCCCGTCGGTCAGGAAGCCGTACACGGGCTTGATCACCCACGGCAGCGAGACGACGCCCATCAGAGCCGCCTGCTCGCCGGGAGAGAGGCCGAGCTGGTCCTTGAGAAAGTAGGTGCGCGCCAACGCAGCGAGGCCGAGCGCTCCCTGAACAGCGCAAACGCTCGAGGTGTCGTCGCGGTATCATCTCAGGCTGCCTCAGAAGTGTCTCGGAAGTGTCAGGTGTCACTCCTGCACAAAGTAGACCGTCATCACCGCGTAGGTGCTCGGCCCGCCCGCCACGCCCTGCATCACATTCTGCGCGAACCAGCCACCGTGGCCAATCCTCGCCTCACCCTCCGTCTCCTCAATCCGCGTCAGCGGGTCGCGTGGCAGGCAGCAGAGCAGCTTCCGGCTGCGTGGCTGGATGTGCGGACGAAGCGCGCGGCTCGAGAGGTGGAGAGCCGGCAGAGAGCGGGCGGTGATGCTGGTCGCCTCTGTGCTGAGGAGGAGCAGGAGGCCCAAGAACTGGTGCTTGCGAACTCGCAAAACCGCCATGCGCGGCGGCGACCCGCGAAACAAAATGAAGCGCTGGGCTTCTCAGCTCCGCGGCCCTGGATGTGAGGTTGATGACTGCACTCCAAGTGCTCCAAGAATGCGCTGAAAGGCCCGCTGGGTTGCACTTGTTAGCTCCCCGGCCTGGATGTGCGGCTACTGACTGCACTCCAAGTGCTCCCTCCGGGCGGGGCCCCTCTGCGCCGGGGAGGCGTTGTTCGAGGCTAGGACGCAAGCGTCCGTCGCCCTTTTCAAACTCGGGGCCCACTCCGCTGCGCGCTGCGCGCTCCGACCCGCATTTGGAGGGCCTAAGAGTTTAAGGTGTTGCTGCGCAAAAGGTCCACAGGGCGCAGCTCATGCTAAGAGTTCGGCATGATCAGTGGAAAATGGAGAGGGGTGGTGCTATGGGATAGCAGAGCAGACACTTATGTGGCCTGGCCCAGATCACATGGTTTCAACTTTCGAAGTTTACGGAGATGTCTTGGCACACCAGCTGAAGGCTTGCACGGCCCAGATCACATATTTCGCCACGGTATTCGGATTTTGCTGTTTGTTCGTGTGGGGTATTCCAGATTTGTCAATGGTACCGCCTAGGGAAGGGTGTACCGCGTCTGCGACTCGGGGGCGCCTTGCGGGCACAGAAGCCCTTAGCCCCCTTACATCTTGCGCGGTTAAAATCCTGCTCGCACTGGCACGGGACTGGCGCGCACACTGGCACTAACCTGTGAAGAGACCCAGGGGAGGAGCAGTCCGCAAGACCCGAGCCCCGCGTGCCGCGAGGTTCACACAACCAAGAAAAGAAACAACGCCGGGGCGAATGGAGAAAGCGTGTATTCATTCGAGCACAGGGAGACATGCGAGCCCTCGCCTGCGCGCGCGGGCACATCCGTGCGGGCGAGCGAGAAGAGACTAGCGACGGACAGTCGTAACCCACCCAACTGGCACTCAACCCGAGGGCAGACCACCGGGCACGCCTCCGTCGTGATAGTACAGGTTATCAAAGAGCTTTCTCGCTCTTTCGAGCAGCGAGGGAGGCCGCTCCGGCTCGGGCGGAGGCCGCGACGAAGCGCCTTGACTGCACTCGACGCAGCCGCTCGTCACGCTGTCCCGCCTTGACGGCCCTCCCCTGTCACCTTCCGTGTTTAAGAAGTGGGCGCTCCGCTCAGACGGGTCGGCGCGACGATCCCTGCCGCGGGGCTGCTGCGGCGCACCCTGGGAGTGGTGAGTCTCGCCGTTACGGCTGCCGCCTCCCGCCCCCGCCCTGAATGCTGCCGGCCCTGCTGAGGATGCGGCGCGGCTCATGCCTTGGGAGACTCCCCTCGCGCCTTTGGCCGGCAGCCTGGCCGCCCCACGTGCGACGCCACGGGCCGCCGCGCGCGCCTGCGTGAGGCGTGGAGAAGAGGGTGGGCGCGGTGGCGGTGGCGGGCGCAGTTGCTCCTCCTGTGCGGGCGCGCGCCTTTGGGACGACACAAGCGAGCGAGGCCTCGAAGCTGTCGGGGCGAGGGTCGAAGGCAGGATTCCAGCCAGGCCTGCCTCGCGTGCGGTCAGGCGGGAGGCGGAGCTTGGTCTCGAGGCTGGAGTAGTCGTAGCAGATGTAGAGCAGGGCAAGGGCGATGATGACGACTGCACCAGAGGGGGCGGCGCGACTCTCAACAGGCTGGCTCTCAAGAGGCAGGCGTGGGGAGATGCTAGCATGTCGAGGAGCGAGGGGTCGAGGGGCCATGGGCAAGCGCACTCGAGGGGATTGGGAGGCGCGGATGGCCCTCAAAGAGGACGTAGTGATAGACGGTGGTGGAGACGAGCATGGCGACGAGGCTGCCGTAGAAGTAAAGATGGAGCGTCTTGTACTCCCCTGAGCTCCGCGAGCAGGGGAGAGAGTGAGGACGGGTCTTCATCGTGGCGGAGGGCGGAGCGTTGGGCGCTCGCCGCGCAACACCATGACGGCGCGAGTCATCGACCCCTCGGGGCCGCGCAGGGCGAGGCCGGGCGCCATGATTGACAGCTGCATCGCCCGCACGATTGCCATCACGCCCAGCACCAGCGAGATGGAGCAGCTCACCGCCCACGCCATTTGAGTGCCCTCCTCAACATCGTCCATGTCACGCGCCTTGGAGATGCAAGGTGCAGGTCTCCACACGCCAACAGCCAGCCTAGCAGGAGCTGAGCTATCCACCCGCATCTCATAGTCAGGCGGGAGCCCCACTCGCGCTGTCTACGTGCCAGGCCCGATCCCCGCACCTCGACGATGGCCGAATAGACGAATCCGGCAACGAGCGCGGCCTGCGTGCCGAGGGTGGCGCAGTTCTGCGTGAAGTAGGATAGCTCTTTGTCTTCAATCACGACGAGCGACCGCTTGAGCTGCTCCTGCAGGTCGCACTTGTCTGCGAGCAGCATTGTCCTCCGCCGTTTGGAGCGCTCTCATTTATCGTCAAGTTTGCGAATTCTAGGTAAAATTTGACCACTCTGCGAGGGATTCTTTCTTCGAAGAGCGAAAAAAAGAAAGACCCGCCAGCCACAGCACGCCGCCACCGTCACAGACGTTGTTTTCCTGCGCGGTTTTCGCGGCCGTCCTTTGACGTCCGTCCGGACCGCGCGCGCGTCGGGTGGGCGCCGATTCAATGGAGGCGTTGGCGGGTTCTTTTTGGCGAGCTAGTTTCAAGTTGGCGGAGGCTCGATTGAGTGAAGGGTGAAGCAGCAGACGCTCGGCCGGAGCGCCCACACAGAGATAGGGATTGTGGTGCTAGCCGTTCCCCATGTGATTCTGTTACTGTTTGGATTGCCCCCCCCCAGCCGCGGCCCCGGCCGTCTCCCGTCTGCCTCTCCCTTATCTCGTCGCCAGTCTCTCGCCAATTCAATTCCAATTCTCGCGGTGACCTTCATGCCGAACTCGCGGTCGGTCGTCCCACTCACTCTCGACTCCCTGGCGCGGTCAAAAGTGTCGGTGCGGTTGGCGGCGCTTGCGCTGCTGCCCGTGCACGGCCATTGGGCCGCGTGCGCGCTTCATGTCCGTGTGTGTGCTCCCGAGGAGTAGTGAGTGTGGACAGGCAGGCGTTGCAGGACGTGCGCCGCGCCGCCGCGGGGCTCACGTGCGGACCGCCGTGAAGTGAGTTCTTTGACTAATGTCACACATGTTGGGAGACTGATGGGTCAAAAGCATAGATCGTCAATCGACGCGTCGCGCCTTTGCCGATCCGCATTGTGTGGTTCTTGGGTGGCGCGCCCCAGCTCTTCACTACCCACCAGGTTTTCCTGCGCCCGACAAGTCGATGCGAGCCGCTTGTTTGCGAGCCCTCGGGCCCGCGCTCCCGCGGCAGCCGTTTGCGGCTCTGAGCAGCGCCGCGCGGCGCGGCCGCAAAAAGCTCGACCCGGCCGCTGCTCGCGTGGCGCAGGAGGCGCACTTGCAGGAGGCGCTGCGGCTTGTGCGAGCTTGTGCGGTCCGCGGGTACGACGAGGGCGTCTCGGTGGACGTCCACCTGAACGTCGACGCCAAGCGCACCGAGGAGCGCGTGCGCGGGCAGGTCATGCTGCCGCACGGTCAGGGCAAGACCGTCCGCGTCGCGGTCTTTGCGCGCGGTGCCGACGCCGACGCAGCCCGCGCGGCCGGTGCGGACCTGGTGGGAGCGGAGGAGCTGGTGGCCGAGGTGCTGGCCGGGCGGCTCGACTTTGAACGCGTGCTCGCCACGCCCGACGCGCTGCCCGCCCTCGCCAAGGCTGCGCGCGTGCTCGGCCCCAAGGGGCTGATGCCAAATCCAAAGCGAGGGACAGTGGTGACGGAGGTGGCGGCGGCGGTGCAGCAGGCCAAGGCGGGGCAGGTCGAGTTCCGCGCGCAGAACCAGGGCGTCGTGATGGTCGGGCTGGGCAAGGTCTCCTTCGGCGCCGACCGCCTCGCAGATAACGCGCCCACGGCGGTTGCGGCGGCGGCACGGCCGTAGTGGGGCGTGCTCACACCTTGGGTTGTCAATAGGCGATCGCTGCCCTCGCGGCGGTGCTCGGCGCGCGGCCGGACCGGTTCCGAGGCAAGCCGGTGCACCGCATCACCCTCTCCTCCACCAACGGGCCCGGCATCGACCTCGACCACTTCCTCTGGTAATTAGTAAAAATTAAACAAACACGGACCTCGCGCGGACGCCACATGAGAGATGTGTCTGGCACATGCGACATGGAAAACGGCTAACCGCTTGTCGGTTTGTATATGCCACGAGAGGCATTCGTCTGGCTGTCATTTGCTGCTGCCCGCCACAGCGGGGGAGCAACGAAGGCCGAGAGGACACTTTACGCGGGTGCAGGTGCAGGTGCCCTCTGTCTCCCGCGCCCGCCTTTTGGGTCTCTCACACCTCAACTACAGCGCCTCGGCCCTTGCTGCCCGCCACAGCGGGGGAGCAAGGCCGGGAGGTCACTTTACGCGGTCGGCTTGGCGGCTCGGGCGGTGAGGAGGAGCCCGTCGAGCCAGCGCGGCACCTGCGCGCAGCTCGAACGCCTCAACGACACGGCGGCTGTCTCGCAGCAGGAGAGAGGCGGAGGAGAGAGGCGGAGGAGAGCCAGCGCTGCGCCTCCTGCCGAACCTCCTGGCTCGATCTCGGCTCGATCTCGGCTACGTCGCCGCGCCTCCTGCCGCGCCTCCCGCATCGCCGCCGCCACTCGGCACAGCGCGTCGCCGCTGTCCGCGTCGCCCACGATCGTGGTGACGGATCCGACGTGCCCTCCGCGCCTGCTCACAGCGAGTGCGGCTGTGCGAAAGGCGAGGTCTGATGCGACGGGAGCGCTCCTAGTCGCCCTGTGCGGCTATATCTCGGCTTGTCTCGGCTATATCTCGTCGCCCGGTGCGGCCGACGCGCTGCGCGTACTCGAGCAGCGAAGCTGGCGGCGTGTAGCAGACGACGTGGCTCACCTGCGGGATGCGGACTCGGGTCATGCTACCCACCTCCCACCGGCCGGCGTGCAGGAAAACTGCGGCGCGTTTGGCATCGCCTCCGGACTGGCCGCGTCGAGGGCCTACTGAGTCAGGGACTGTGAGTCCGAATGAGGAGGAGGATGCAGAAGGAGGGGCTGGCCGCGTCGAGGGCCCGCAGCGCCGCGTCGGTGGAGACGAGGATGCGGGTCTTGCCTGCTCGCAGACCGGCACCTCAGCCCGCACGTCTGGTCGTGCGTGTGCGGAGGGCGAGGGGCAGACGGCTCGCCGCTGGCGAAGGAAGAGAGGAGCGCCTCCCGCTCCCGCGGCTTGAGCCGCTCCGCAG
Source organism: Emiliania huxleyi CCMP1516 (assembly GCF_000372725.1). Classification (NCBI taxonomy): domain Eukaryota; phylum Haptophyta; order Isochrysidales; family Noelaerhabdaceae; genus Emiliania; species Emiliania huxleyi. The sequence goes on along the minus strand of NW_005200763.1, from coordinate 15,472 downwards.
ACGCGTCCGCCACGGGCAAGCCCTCGTCGCGGAGCCTAGTCGCGGCGGGGCGGAGGCGGTGGAGTGCTGGCTCGCTCGAGCGCGGGGGCAGCGCCCTCGCCGAGCCACCGAAAGGAGAGGAGCTCGCAGTCCTGCCGCTGCCGCGCGACGCAAAGGACGAGGCCGGAGCTGCTCGCCTGCGGACGGTCAACCACCGGCGGGTGGCCTCTCCTCCTCCCTCCCCGCGAGGGTCAACTGGCCGGGGCAGCCCGCCACGATCTGGGCGAACTTGTCCATCCTCCCGCCGTCGACCGCGTAGACGGCGCGCTGCGTCACCAGCCTCGAGGAGAGCGCGCCCTGCTCGGCGTCGGAAGACGCCACGCGGATGGCGGACGCGCGGACGAGGAGGCCTATGTACATCTGTACCTGCTGTACATCTGTGCCTGCTGTACATCTGTGCCTGCTCACACCGCCCGCCCGAGTGCGGGCTTGTGGAGAGTGTCTGCTCGCGAGCTCACAGAGATATGGGGAGAGATGGGCGATTGTGGAGAGGGTCTGCTCACGAGCTCACAAGTAAGAGTGTGCGGCCTGGCGCGAGCAGCGAGCACAAGCCTCGCGTCTCGTGCGACAGCCCCGCCTCGCCTGGAGGAGGGGGGGGGGAACCAGCCGCCCGGATAAGCACTCCCGACGGCTGCTGCTGGCGCGTCTGGGTGCCACCGCAGCTAATCCCGCCCTAGTCCCGCCCTCGCCTCGGCGCGGCAGCGACCCGGCCGCAGACAGGCTCGAGAGGCGCCTGGGGAGGGAAAGAGGCACCCGGTCTTGGCCTCGCGGCGGCAGCAGGCCGGCGCAGAGCAGCGAGAGAGAGCGCGCTTCGAGGCGGGCGGGAAGCCTGTTCACAGCAGGAGGGCGTGTGAGGAGGCCGTGGCAGAGGGGGAGCTGCTCCGACGCGGGGCGGGCCGCCTGGCGTCGCGAGGAGGCGCCGGAGCGGCGACTCGTACCCCAAGTCGGCCACCTGTCCACGGGCTGGGCGGGGGCGGTGAAGAGGCGACCTGCCCGGGGGAACCTCCTCCCGCCCTCCCGCAAGCCACCTGGTCGAGGGCTAGCACCGCGAGGTAGCCGACCTGTTCACAGCGACTACTCGCTGTGAAGAGGCACACCTCCCCCTGCACCTCTCTATCCCGCGGGAGAAGAGCCTCGGCCGCGTCTCGGCCACGCCTCTCGGCCACATCTCTCGGCCGCGCCTCGGCCGCGCCTCGGTCGCACCTCGGCTGCACCTCGGCTGTATCTCGGCTGCATCTCGGCGTCCTCTCGCCTGCGACAGGTCGAGTGACGCCCTCTCCACCAAGTCGAGCAACCGGCCAGGAGAGCCGAGGACGAGGCTGGTGCCTACCCTCATCACACCTCCAAGCTGAGGAAGCAGCTCAGCCGCCCGACCCGGCCCGACGAGGGCGGCTGGCGACCCGCCACGCGCAGCGCGGCAAGCGTCTCCTCCCACTCGGCGGACCCGCCCGCGACCGCGTACCTGCCACGCACACACCACCCAGCCGTGTGAGAGGCGCTCTCTCCCTGCACCAACCACCCGCCTATCCTCTCCACACACCGTACGCCGGAGCCTCGCGTGAGGGAGGCGGCGCACTCCTCCGCCGCGGCGAGGAGCGGACGCGTCGGCGCGATCACGAGCGCGCGAGGCCGACTCAGCGCGCCGCCACCGCCCGCGCTGTCGCCGCTCGAGGCCCCGTTCGCGGTGGGCGAGGCCACAGCGTGAACGGTCTCGTCGGCCATCAGCGGCGAGAGGAGCGGCAGCATCAGCGCGAGCACGTCGTGCGAGCAGCTGTTGACGATGAGGTCGTGGCCGGCGAGGCCGACCGGCACCGCGTGCCGCTGCGTCGGCGTCGGTGGGCCGGCGTTCTGAAGCTTTGCCCGCAGCCGCTCTTCCAGCTGCGGGAGCTCCGACGCGCTCCAGCCCGTGATTGGCACGTTGGTGGGCACGCGCTCCACCAGCGAGTCGGATGTCACCTCGAATACCGGTGCCGCGGACTCCATTGTGATTTCGCCCTCTTCGTGCGAGAAAAGAATTTTAGCAGCGCCCTCGCACAACACTGGGCACGGGACTGGCGCGCACTGTGCGCGCCAGTGTGCGAGAAAAGAATTTCAACAACCCGCGTACCACACCAATGAGCCTGCAAGTGCTCCAAGCCAGCCACGACGCAATACTGCCGTCCTCGCCCGGGGAGTCGGGCACGGGATCGCCGTCGGTGATGGCGACAGAATCGGACAGAGAAGACGAGACGGTGGCGGGGCCGCGGCTGAAAAAGGCTAGGAGGGGAGGTCGGGCCCGGCGCCCGTCGGATGACCATCTCGGAAGGAAGGCGAACAAGAGGAAGAACTCAGAGGAGAGGGGAGCCTCCTCCGGAGTGAGGATGAGGACCTTGCGCGAAGGGGCCCTGAGCGGTGACGTCGTGTGAGAGTGCGTGTCATGTGCATGTCTGGTGTTCATTATAGCTCCGAGTAGAGGGGGCGTTCTGAAGTTATGGGGAAACCCGGAGCGCGGAGCCAACCCTCGGCGGAGACCCGTGTTTACTTTACGGCCCTTGCCCTGCGAACGCGCACCCCCAGGGCTAGGGCTCTCTTGCCCGCAACCCGATGCCAATCATCCGGCCCCCGCTGGGTGCGCTTCTGAGCTCCCCGGCCCTTGGATGTGCGGTTAATGACGACCGCACGCGTGCACTCCAAGTGTTCCAAGGAAGCTGAAATCCCTGTGCATCTGGATAATCAGTGCAGGCTGCAGCGGCCAGCGGCAGCGCGCCATCCGCTCGTGAAATCACATAAAATTCACCGCTGGGGCAGGGCTGTCTCGAACGGGGCCGGAGACGGCGGAGAGGGAGAGGAGACCGTCGAATGACCCCGCTGCCGACCGCCGGCGACCCGGCCTCACGCCTAACCCCCGCCCCCGTCCCTGCCTCTCAGCCTAAAGCTGTCGCCCCCGCCCTACCGGACGGCCTCGCTACCCCGCCGCCTTTGCCTCCGTTTTCGCCCAGGGAGGCAGCTCTCCCTTCCTCTCCCGCTCCCTCACGCGGTTCGTCGAGTCGGTGAGCCACTGCTCTGTCTTCTCGGTGCGCGGCTCCTCCGGCCGCACGTTGAAGCCCGCCTGGCGCCCAGAGCATGAGCCGTCAACGAGAGGGAAGGAGGGAGAGGCGTGGAGGTGAGGGCGGTGTGTGTGTGCGTGTGTGCGTGTGCGTGTGCGTGCGTGCGTGCGTGCGTGCGTGTGTGTGTGTGGGGGGGGGGGGCTGCCTGGTGCCCAAACTTGAGCTGGCCCGGCTTGGAGGCAGTCATCAGAGAGAGCACCTACCACGCGGAGAAGAAGAGGCGTGAGGGCGGCCTCAGCCAGCGGGCCCCTCGCCCCCCTTGAGAGGGGGCTCCTTGAACTTGAACTCGCCCGAGCCCGACTTTGGCAGGATCTCGAGCCGGAGCTGGCAGCCGCAGCCCGCACGCGGCGGCGGCTTCGCGGCGGGCGCCCTGGCGCGCGCGAGCTCGAGCACCTTCGCCTTGAAGACGGAGAACTGGCCGCCCTTGACGAAGGCGTCAACCTCCTCGGCCGGGCATGAGCACTCGCCTGTTCGCGGCGCCGCTGTGAAGAGGCGCACCTCTCGCCTCGCCGGCGAGGTGGTGAGGAGGCGTCGCGCCTTCGCAAGTGACGCGGGCGATGCCCATGTGCTCGTACGAGACGAGGTGGCCGAGCAGGACCTGTTCACAGCGAGAGGTGTGAAGAGACGCTGTTCACAGCTCGTACGAGACGAGGTGGCCGAGCAGGACCGTGAAGCGCTCCCCCCTGCCCAGCCGGTCGACGTCGATGCAGAACTCGGCGTGCTCGCCCGGCGCGGTGCCGATGATGCCCGGCTTCATCTTCGCGTCGGTGCCCTCGACGCGGTACGCAAAGGTCGACGAGTTGAGCATCGCGCGCGTGAGCTCGTCGCCCTTGAGGCAGAGCCCGACCGGCGCCTGGCCCGGCAGGCACCCCTCCGGTGTGGCCGCGGAGAGAGAGAGAGAAGAGAGAGAGAGAGAGAGAGAGAGAGAGAGAAGAGAGAGAGGGGGGGGGGAGAGAGGGAGAGGGAGAGAGAGAAGAGACAGAGAGAGAGAGAGAGAGAGAGAGAGAGAGAGAGAGAGAGAGAGAGAGAGAGAGAGAGAGAGAGAGAGAGAGAGAGAGAGAGAGAGAGAGAGAGAGGTGGAAGGCACGGCCGGCGCGCCTCGACGCTCGGCGACAGCAGCGGCGCCAGCAGCGGGTAGCCGCTCGGGCCCGGCGTGCCAGCAGCAGCCTCGGCGGACACGGCGGCGCACGCGCTCTGCGGCCGCGACCCGGCGCTGCGGCGGGCGGCGACGGCGTCGAGCGCGGCTCGGATCCGGTCGATGACGAGCTGCGCCATGAGGGAGTGCCTGAGGATTGGAGGAGGAGTCGTGCGCAGCGAGGAGTGTGCGACCAAGTGCGCCGCGGGGGGGAGGAGGAGCGCCCCCACGCCGCGGGGTGGTGCCGGTCGTGGAAGAGCTGCTTGAGCGGCCAGCGGGTCGAGTTCGACTTGAGCTCGCTGTAGAGGGCGCCGCGCAGCGAGACGGAGGGCACGCCTGCTCGCAACACCCGGCCGGTGGGGGACGGCCCCGCGCGCCGCCTGCGTAGCTTGGCGCGGTGGCGCTGCCGTAGTAGCCGGCGAGCCGCACGATGGCGTCCTCCGCCTTGGCCTCGTACCTGCCCGCAGTCGTGTCACGCTCGCCCACCGCCACACCGCCCCGCGACTGCGGCGCCTCGCTGGCAGGAGAGGTCTCGCCAGGTCTCAAAACCACATCTCGCGAGCTCTCTGCCCAGCTCTCTGCCCAGCTCTCTCCCAGATCTCACCCAACTCTCTCCCAGATCTCACCCAGCCCTCTCCCAACCCTCGGCCAGATCTCGGCCAGATCTCGGCCAGATCTCGGCCAGATCTCGGCCAGATCTCGGCCAGATCTCGGCTAGGTCTGTCTCACGGGAAGGCGAGGTCGTTCGAGTCTGCCCAAGGGGGCGCCTTGAGGCAGCCGTACCCGTCGCAGCCTGGCGGGGCGGGGCAGGGGGGGCGTGTCGCGGACCGCGTCAGCCGAGGTTGCGTGCGGCGTCGAGGGCGGCACCCGAGAAGAAGATGCGCTGCACGTTTGCCCCCCAGCTGGCGGGGTGGACCATCAGCTCGAGCGTGTTGAGCAGCAGCACCTGCTCGCACAAAAGTGCTCCCACCGCGGGCGGAAGGCGGTGCAGGGTGGCGCTCGTTGCGAGCTGTGAATGGCTCGTTCGCACCGCGGGTGCGCCGGGCAGCTTGAGCAGCTGCCGGAGGAGCCGCTCGAAGGACGCAGCGTCCTGCGCAGGGCGTGAGGAGCTGGCCGGCAGGAGCTGGTGGGGAGAGGGGTGAGGGGGGGGGGGGAGGGGAGAGGCGGAGGTGGGCGCCTCGTCGACGGTGGTGTCGAAGTTGACGGCGTACTCCACCACGACCAGGTCGGGCTTGGGCGGGAGGTGCCTGTCCACAGGAAGGGCCTGTGTGAAGAGGGCAAAGCAGGCGTCGGCCGAGCAGGCGGCCGGCTCGGGGGGGCGGGAGGGGCGCCAGTTGAAGCAATGCTCCATGTAGGCGGGGCCTGTTCCCAGCGCGAGGGTGTGAAGAGACGGCCCGCCCAGCGGCCAGCTCGAGGAGTGGCTAGTGCCCGAGGCGGGGACGGCGCCGCAGTAGTGCTCGTGCACGGCCTGCGGGCGAGATGAGGCGAGATGCGGGCGAGGTGCGGGCGAGGTGCGGGCGAGGTGAGGCGCCGCAGTAGTGCTCGTCTTGCGGGCGAGGGGGGCAGCCACGGTGTGTGGCCGAGGTCAAGCCGAGATCGAGCCGCGGCCCAGGCCGGCGAGCCTGCGGGAAGGAGACGTTGAGCCACTGGTACAGCTTCCAGTGGAAGAGCGAGTGCGACCTACCCCTCAGCGGTGCGGGTCAGAGGCCGCGAGCCGGCCGGCGCCTCTGGCCGCGGGCGACTTTGAGGTGGTGAAGGTGGTGCCGAAGGAGACGGAGCCGCCGAGGATGCCCAGCCTCACGCCCCGCCCGTCGAGCAGCTTCTCGGCCAGGCACTCGAGCCTCGCCGGGTCGCCTGCTCACACCTGAAGCTGTGGAGGCCCGAGCGTCCTCGGCCCCGCCGCTCGAGCCGCGCCGGCTCGCCTGCGACGGCGACGCCGCGAGAGAGCTGTCTCGCGTCGAGCAGCGGCCACCAGTCGCGGTGCACCTCCTTCCACGACTCCTTGTGGCTTACGGGAGGGTGCCGCCACATCCGCCGCAGCCTCGTCACGTCGTCCGCAGCCACGACCGAGCCCGCACCGCCGCCACGCGCCGCCGCCGAGCCGCCGCCGCCAGCTGCTGTGCGTGAGGCCGCCCGGAGGCGAGCCAGCTCCGCCCCGAGCTTGGCCGCCGCCTGCCGCTCCCGCTCCGCCTCGGAGCGCGCCGCCGCCACCGCCGCCGCCGCGCTCGCCGCCTCTGCCGCCGCCGTGCCGCCGCCGCCGCCGTCTGCCACGTACTCGGGCGGGGGCGGCCAGAGCCCGACGCGCGGAGGGAGCGTGACCCGTGTGCCCGCCTTCTCTGCCGACTGCCACTGCTGGCGAAGCAGCAGCAGCACTGCGCCAAGCAGCAGCACAGTGTTGAGCGAGTTCCAGGCAGAAGAGTCGGACCGCGGTCCGCCGGGCTTTGAGCTCCGCCCGCTGGCGGCCATTGTAACTGCTCGCGCGCCAGCGTCGGCTGCGCGGGCCACGCACGCTCTCACCTCAACAGTCACCCCGCCAAAGAATTTCCGACGCGGGCCGGCAAATGATCGCAGTGTGCGTCAGAAGAGTCGTCCTTGCGCGAGGAGAGCTCGATAAACTCGAGGGGCCAAAATATGCCGCGAGGAGGGCAGAGCTGCGCCGAGCAGCGAGAGCAAGGGAGCGGCAGGCGGCGGCGCCGTCTGCAGGACGAGGCAGCGAGCGGAGAGCCTGAGGGAGGGTGTACTGTAGTCACTGTAGAGGATGTAGAGTGTAGAGCGCTGTAGAGCTGTAGAGCGCTGGAGAGCGCTGTAGAGCGCTGTAGAGCTGTAGAGCTCTACATCCGGCGCGGGGGGACAGAGCGATGTATATGTAGAGCGCGATTTTCTAGGCGATTTTGCTGTAGAGTTTGTTGTAGAGGCTCTACAGCCAAAACCCGCCGGGAAGGCAGTGACTCAAAGAGGTCGAGTCGCACTAAATGGGGTGTCTCCCAGCTTACTGGAGCTCTGATGGACGGCCCTGACTATCACTGATACACAGAGAGTCACTCTGACGGCACACAACACCCTTATAACTGCGTCATGACCAGCCTGCCATGCGTCGCCGGTGCCGCATTCGTCGCTGTGCTTCTTTAGCAGGCGGTGGACTGTCGGCTGCGAGGACGGTCGCATTTGCGCGAGGCGAGGCGAGCATTCAGACGCGTTGCATGCGCCATGACTCGCGCCAGCCGCGTGCGGGAGCTCCTGGCTGAGCGTTGAGTCCAGGCGAGTTGCGCTGGCCACGATCGCTACGCCGAGCCGAGCTGACGCGCCGAGGCGCGCCGGCCAGTCGCAGCCGTGAGGCATGCCACAGCAGCAGAGGCACCTCCCACCCATTGGGCGGGCAGACAGAAGGCCAGGGCAGCACTGGCAAGTGCAACGCGCCTCATGCCAGAGAGCGACCGTGCCTCGTTCGCCGCTTATGAATGTAGAGTTTGTTGTGGAGATTTCACGTAGAGCGCCTCTACATCGCTCTACAACGCACCCGCCTCGTCACGCGGCGGATGTAGAGCTCTACAGCTCTACAGCGCTCTACAGCGCTCCAGAGCGCTCTACATCTCTACAGCTCTACAGAGCGCTCTACACTCTACATCCTCTACACCCTCCCTCAGAGGAGAGCGACGCGACAGAGGAAGAAGCGACAAGAGAGAGAACGACGAGAGTGGGACGACCGCGGGGTGGCATGAAGGTTGCAGCGAGAATCGGCGAGAGACTGCGAAGAGAGATAGGACGAGAGGCAGACGCCCAAGGGTTAGGGTGGGCGACGGCTAGCGCACCACACCCCTCTCCTTAAAATCCCTGTGTGGTGGCGGCGTGCCGTCCTCCCATCCCTCCCTTGGGTTGTCCGAGTTCTTTCTTTCTTTTTTCGGCACTGCGCAAAAGAATTTGAACAAACAACTCTCTCTCACTACTCACAGCAGACAGGCTCGACACAGGTGCGGACTGGCGCGTGCTAGCACTATCACAGGCAAACCACCGGAGCCGCCTAAGCGAAAGAAACCAATTGCCCGGTCTGTCCTAACTAACTAAGGGTCGCTGAGTAGACAGACTGGAAGAAGTGCCGAGCGCACATCACAGTGAGAGTCGTGATCTCTTGTTGGTTATCAAAAATCTCTCTCTCAGACTGGACGACGCCAACGCAGAGGGCGCCTACGGCCCGCACCGCCGGTCGGTCGGTGGCGTGAGGGCACGGAGCCCGCCCCAAGCTCAATTGCAAGACGAAGCCAGCCCTCTGAGCACTTGAGCACTGGATAGGGTCGATTCCGCATGGTACGGGACCCCTCGATCGTCTCGCTCGCCCTCCCTCACTGGTGTGTTCATTGGGTGGGGTCATAACAAACACGGTACAGGATCCGAGGTGCACGCTGCTGAAGCAGTATCGTCCCCCCTCTCCCCGACGGCGATGGCGGTGTGACCGATCGAGCTACAAGAGGAGCTTGTTCAGCAGGATCCAGGTTAGTCTGGCGCACTACCTCACTGGGGTCAACACGGCGACGAGAGGCGCGGGTGCGAAAGAGGCACGGGGTGGAAGAGGCGCGGCCCTAGCTATCCCATCGCAGAGGTGCGCGTTTGCCTTTCTCCGCCCACCTCCGACGAGTGAACGGAATGTGCCACCCTGAGACGGATCGTGTGTTTCTTCCGCGCCGGCCGCCCAGTGCTCGAACTTTACCGGTATGAGACCGGTATTTGGTGATATTTTGATTAACTTTGAAGTGGTATGGTATAGTGGTATGCGAAAGTGGTATGCGGAGTGTTGATTAGTGTAGCGGCTGTGGGTGTGGTCCCAGGAGGCGAAGCCATGCAAAAGTGCGGGTATTACCCGGGTATACCTGGGTTTTTGCAGGTATACCCGCAAAATACCGGGTATTTTGCCGATTTCGCCGATTTAGCTACAAAAATGCACTCGGACTCGCTTTGGTTTCCGTGAGGCAGGTGGTATCCCATACCACTTTTTGATTAGTGCAGGCCTAGGGTTTGATTAGCCAAAAACTCCCATACCGGTAAAGTTCGAGCACTGCGGCCGCCCCCCCCCACCCGGACTCCTCCTCCTCCTCCGTCGCTGTCTACATCTTTCGACGGCATGCGCCGCCTCGCAGGGCGCGTCCAGAGCAGCTCGGGCGGCGCTGCTGCGGCGGGGGCGGATGGCGCGGTCGCCGCGCCGCTCATCGGTGAGCCGGCGCTCCCGCGCGGCGCTCCGGCGGCCGGCGGCGTGTTTCGCCGCTGCGGAGGGCGTTGTCGTCGCGAGGGGCGGGCCCACGGCGGCGGAGGCGCTGCGCTGACGGCCGCTGACGGCGGCGGTGAGGGCCCAAGCGCCGGCCGAAGAAGCATTGCCGCGATTGCCGTGGCGTGCCGCCTGGCGGGCCCGGCGAGCGGTCCCCGCCGGTCGGGGCTGCCAGCGCTGCACGGTGCAGGTCGCCAAACTTCCCGCCCCCCGCCACCTCTCGCCCCTCCCCCAGCCCTCTCCCTCGGCCCCGCCTCTCGCCCCGCCGGGGATTTTCCCCAGGCGCTTTTTCGGCCACCCGCCAGCCATCCCCGGCCCCGCCAATTTGGCCCTAGGGCACAGGCACCGGCAAGGGTCCCTGCCGCAGACTGGCGGGGCGACAAGGCGATCGAGGCCGAGCATATGCGCTGGAGGCGACGGCCTCGATTTGCGCGCGATCGGCGCCTCGCTCCTCTCGGCTCGGCAACGATACGCGGCGCGCCAGCGTCGGCCCGTTCAAGGCTGCCCCGCACACACCCCCCTCTCGCCGTCGCCTCCTCCCTCCTTCCCCCACCCTCCCCCTCCGCCCCCCTCCCCCTCTCCCGCGGGGCGCGGCGCCCCCCCTCGTCCCGCAGCCCTCGCGCCCCTCTCCTCTCCGCGCGGTCACCGTCACCGCCACCGTCACCGTCACCGTCTCACCGTTTCGCCTCTCCCCCTGCCCCTCTCGCCGCAGGCCGCTGCACGGCGCTCGCCAGCGGCGCCGCGACGCGAGCGCTCTCGCCCCTCCCCCCCCCACCACCGCTAGGGCCGACGGACGCCCCGCGCCTGCGTCCACCCCCCGCCGCCATGAGCCGAGGCTCATGGCGGCGCCTCGAGAGAGCCGCCGCGCGGCGCGGTCGCCGGTCCGGCGCAGAGGGCCGGGCGCCGGTCTCCGGAGCCGGGGGGGCCGTCCGTGGGGCGAGGAGGGCGGAGGGGCGCG
>NW_005200764.1:0-4046 GCF_000372725.1 Emiliania huxleyi CCMP1516 | reverse complement strand
TGGGGGCAACACTGTTAAACGTTTGTTCGGCCGCGGCGCGCTTCTGATACCCCATGTACGCTTCGGACACGACGGCGTGCGCGCCGAAGGAGCCTCCTATCTAGTAGCATGAATGGCAATGCACCAGCCTCTTATGAGGCCTCTAGTAGCATGCCGACGGCGTCTCTCCCTTGACATGTACCTTGTACGGTGTACGACACGGTGTACGCGGTGTTATTTATGTATGTAAAAGAGGGAAGCAGTCGAGAGGACAGGGAGGGACGTGTCCGAGGGGGACGGGGGGGGGGGGAACGACTTTGGTGTTGGAGGGGGAACGACTTTGGTGTTGGACGGCATCAATGGTGGACGGGCGGCCTCGAATCACGGTCACGTCAGCGATTGACGATCCGCGATACATACCCGCCTTCTTCCAGTCGCAAAATCACGCTCGCGTTTCCACGAAGAATACACAGCACACAAACGCGCAGCGTCTCGCGTCTCTCTCGGCGCAGAGCAGCAAGTGCAGCACACAGCGAGCAGTGTCAAGACGTACATTCAACACACGGCGGTGACGAGGTCGGCGTCTCTGGACACAAACTGCAGGCAAGCAAGCAAGGGTGGTGGCGTCCCCGTCGCGGGAGGCCAAGTTTGGTGTGGTTGCGTCCTCGCGTCGATCGTGGTTCGGCTACGCTCGCGCCGCTCGCGGCCGTCGCTGCGGTCGCTGCGGCTGATTTTGGACTGAGAGGCTGTAGAGTCAAAAGGGTGTGAGAGTGAGTGCTTTGTGAACAAACAACAGAACAAGGTCCTGCAAGTCTCGCGACGGGCGCTCTGCCCACGACGACATATGCGAGACCTTGAGACCGGTGTGGCGTGCAACGAGCCGCTGAGCCCTCGCCACGCAGTCGGGCTCCTCAGGTATCTAGCCCTGCTGCTCGTTCGTGTCTCCACCTCGCCGCTCCGGGCTGTGCTCTCGCTTGCAGGACGGTCTGAGGACGGGTCGTCGCCGAGGGCAAAGCAGGCTCCGCAGGTGGTCCTGCAGGACGACAGGACTTGCCCGCGCCTCAGAGCGCCGCCGCCGCCGCCTAGACGGCTCACTCCCCCGGCAGTGATCAATGCAAGGAGGGCAGCTGACCAAGGCAGCCCTGTGAGGCAAAGCCTGCGCAGCGCCAACCGGGCAGCAAAGCCAAGGAGTGGGAGCCACAAAGGCGGCAGCCAGGGCAGTTCCAGCGGCGGCGAGCAGCCTTCCATGAGCACACCCCTCACATGCGACGGCGGTGACTGTCGGAGCCGCGAAGGCTGTGGCAACGGCGAGGCCGAGCACGAGGGCGTCTCTGAGGGCCGCAGCGACGGCGAGAGCAAGAGCAGTCACAAGGAATGGAGGACCGATCCCGTGGGCCGCCAATTAGGAGGGATGGGACGCCCTCTCCTGACTCCCGCTCAAGGCAGCGTGACCAGTAGCAGCGACGAAGAGAGCGAGGTTGAGATGCACTACTCCCTCGGCGGAGGAGGATGCGGTGATCGTGATGGCAGGCGGCGCAAGGACAGCCGCTGGAGACCCGTACGTGCGCACCGCGGAGGCAGTACGGACAGCAGCGATGAAGGTAGCGGCAGTGAGAGCGCTGACGACACGGACAGCAGCAGCGCCGCTGGCCGCGAGGGCTTTGAAGAGGCGCATTCCGTGGAGGGGAGTCGCAGCAATGGCGAGGAGAGCTACGGGGAAAGTGGCAGCGAGGAGGAGTTCGGCAGCGATGGCAGCAGCGAAGGAGGCAGCATCGGCACGGCGAGCTGTACCGACGAGCGCAGTGGTGAGTCTAGCGGTCACACACTCCAGCTCCCACACTCCAGCTCCCATTCCTCTAGCCTTGAGGTCGCATTCCGCCCTGCCCTCGCCGCGCGGCAGGCGGAGGCAGCAGCAGGTCGAGCGACTCGAGCGACTCGAGCGGCGGCGGCGTGGCGGCGCGGCGGCACCAGCGCGGGGCGCCACTATCGAGGCGCGCCACTTCGAGCCTTGCCCCACGATGCTCCCCGCTCCCAGCCATAGCACCCGCGGCGCACATGCAGGCGCTCGAGTCGCTGCGACTCGCCACCGCCGCCGCCACTGGCGCCACCACCACCGGCGCTCCAACAATGTTCCTCGCCGCGAAGAAGCCGCACGCCAAGCATACACGGCGGCTTCTCCGATCTGTCGGACGCCGGCACCAACGTCGCGCCGTCTGCGAGCATTTCCCGGGCCGCACCGTTGCCGCCACCAAACGCCTCCGCCGGAGCCGGTGCCAACGCAGTGGGCTCCTTTATTTCTCGTTTTCTGTCGTCCGGATCCGCTTCGCCAGTCCCTGAGGGACGCCCCGGCCCGGAGGGCTCCTCGGCCGAGGCGGGCGGCGCTCGCGGCGGCTCGGCGGCGGCACGACTTGATTCCTGGAGCAACGGCGAAGTCTGCAGCTGGCTGCACTCCATTGGCCTAGGCGAGGGTGAATCACGGCGAGATCCGCAGACCCACGGCCCTTTACACCCCCCCTTCGCCGCTGCCCAGGCGAGTATTCGGACGACTTTCGAGTCAACCACATTGACGGGAGAGCGCTCGCGCTGCTCGGCCGCGAGGACCTCGCCGAGGCGCGCCACTTGAGCACTCCATCCCGCCTCGCAAGACGAGACTCACACGAGCGGCGGCTCCTCTCGCCGCAGGTCGGCGTGCGGAGCGTCGGGCATCGGCTCGCCATCCTGCGAGCCCGCGAGCTTGCCTTGGGCGGCCCGGGCGTGGACCGCGGGCCGCATCAACGGACATGAGCGATCCGCAGTCGTCGAAGCGCGCCTCCCCTATGCTAGTGTCTGTCGTCGTTCCTACCCCACCGCCCCTCCAGCGCAAAAATAGGTAGGTAGGTCGTGGATCGAGCTTGATTTTCTCTTTTTGCGAAGCGCGCAATGCTAGCAGCCATCGCCGCGCAAAGCCTCGCCTTCCACGCCCCACGGACCGCTCCGCCCAGCGACCGCTCCGCGCGCGCCGTGCCGCCGTCGCTTGGCTGGCTCGGTGGCGCTGCCAGCCTGACCGACGAGGCCAAGGCGGCGCGGGCGCGCGAGGAGGAACTTGTGAGCTGGCTGCAGGACAACGACGTGTACATGTCTCCCCAGAGCGGCTGGGGCCGCGCTGGCCACCCGCTGCGCGTCGAGTCCGACACCAGTGACGACTTTGAGCCGTCTGGCCGCGGGCTGATTGCGCGGCGCAGCATCATCCAGAACGAGCGGCTGCTCGAGGTGCCAGGCCGGCTGGTGATGACAAAGGCGCGCGCGCAGGAGGTGCTGGGCGCCGCGGTGCCGGAGGAGATGGGCGAGTACATCGCGCTCGCGCTGCTGCTGGTGCACGAGCGCGCCAAGGGCTCCGCGTCGATGTGGGCGCCCTACATTGGCGTGCTGCCGAGCATCGAGGACGTCGGGCCGAGCTACGCGTGGGCCGAGGCGGAGGGGCCTAGAAGGGGAATGCGGATTCTTGTATCCCAACCAGCGCTCGAGAGGACACGTATTCAACTGTGTCCAGCCGTGCTCAGCGGCATTCCCTGTGTTCGTACCCGTTGTTCTCACGCTTTGCTCTGAACACTCTGCACAGCACCGTCTTCCACCGCCCTGAGGCTGGCGTCTTCAGCACGTAGGCGGAGCTGGCGCTGCTGAAGGGGTCGGGCGCGCTGGACTCGACGCGCTCCTTCCAGGCCAAGCTGCAGGCAGAGTACGCCGCGCTGCGCGAGACGACGCTCGCGCGCCACGCCGACGTCTTGCCCGCAGACGTGGTCACGTACGACGCGTTTGTGTGGGGTGCGGTCCCCTCCTCTCCTCTCCTCTCCTCTCCTCGCCTCTCCTCTCCTCTCCTCTCCTCTCCTCTCCTCGCCTCTCCTCTCCTCTCCTCTCCTCTCCTCTCCTCTCCTCTCCTCTCCTCTCCTCTCCTCTCCTCTCCTCTCCTCTCCTCTCCTCTCCTCTCCTCTCCTCGCCTCGCCTCGCCTCGCCTCGCCTCTCCTCTCCTCTCCTCTCCTCTCCTCTCCCCTCCTCTCCTCTCCTCTCCTCTCCTCTCCTCTCCTCTCCTA
>NW_005200765.1:5355-7224 GCF_000372725.1 Emiliania huxleyi CCMP1516 | reverse complement strand
CGCCCCGACTCCTCGCCTTCTGCGCCACCGTCTCCCGTGCCGCCCCCTCGCCCGCTCCCGCAGCCGCCTCCGCCACCGCCGCCGCCGCCTTACGTGCTCCTGTCGGCCGTGTCGGTGGCGTGGCGCCGGCCTCGCGTCCCCCAAGCTCGTGAACAGCGTCTCACGGGAAGAGCTGTGAGCACAGGTCCTGTGGCTCGTGCTTGAGGCGACGCGCTGGCGCCTCGGCAGCCTCGGCGCATCTCGGCTCGTCTCGGACGAACCCGTGCTGTGGTGCGTTTTGGTGGTAGGGAACGCGCGTGTACGAGCAGGAGGCGGAGGAGGAGGAGGAGGCGGAGGAGGAGGAGGCGGTGGTTCGAGCCCTCCTGTGAACAGCAGCCAAACAGAAAAAAACGGTTCGTCCGGGCGAAGAGCTGCGACTAAAACCTGAGAGCCGGAGCTGCTCTGTACCTGACGCGTCTCTCGCCCCGGGCGCTCCACCCGAAAGAAATGTCAAAGTCATGCCGAAAAAGAAAGTGGCAACAAAAAAAACTCCCCCTATCTCGGCTTCAGAGCGAGTACGGAGTACCTGCTCCCCGTGCGCGGCTGGCACAGCCCACTGAGGTGGTGCTGGTGGTGCGTGCTCGGGGCTCCGCGTGTCACACTGCGCTCACTGGTCACCGCAAGTGGACAGTCGTAAGGTGATCTCTCGCAGCGGGTTCGTATGCACATATGTTGTGTACGTAAGAAAGCGTCATCTCCCCGCCCGCGAAACAGTTTTGGCCAGGTCGCATGTGACCGTGGTGCTGCGGGCCGGCTCCTCTCTCTGACTCGCGTATGTGCCGCGCTCCTCTCCACCCGCGCGCCTCGCTCCGACCCTTGGCGCCAGACGGGACCGCGTCTCCTCCCCGCGCACGCCGGCAGTCCCGCCCCGCCCCCGCTCGAGAGCCGCGTCAGACGTGCCTCCTGGCGCACCCGAGCGCACCTCCGCCGAGATGCGCCGAGATGCGTCGAGATCAGACGAGCTCCTTGGCGTACTCGAGGAGCCGCCGCCAGCCGTCGGCGGTGAGCGCCTCCTTGCCCAGCCGCGGCTCGTGCAGCGCCACGAGCGCCGCCCCGCCAAGCAAGCCCGCTAGCCGCTCGGCGCCTGAGGTGGGGGGGTGGCGGAGGGGGAGGTGAGGGTCGCCGCTCGGGGCCGGGGCGGCGCGGCCTCTGGCTGCGCGTGTGCCGCGCGGCCGCGGCGACGGGTTGGAGAGGCACTCGAGCAGGAGGTGGACGAGGAGCATGCGGCCAACCTGGCTCATTGAGAGGGGGAGGGCGAGGGGGAGGGGGGGGGAGGGAGGGAGGGGAGCGTGGGGAGCGAGGGGAGTCGCGTGAGCGGCGGCTGCATCCTCGGCGGTGTGCTCGAGGGGCAGGCAGACGCGGGGCGTGCCCTGGCTGCGGGCGAGCGCCTTCGAGTCGGGTCTCTGGCTCATCTAGGCGGTCGCACAGGCAGCTCGATGTGGCCCAGCGCGATGGGCGTGAGGGGCAGCAGCGAGGCGCGCAGCGCCAGCAGCCCCATCACGGCGCCAGAGGTGGAGGCGCGCGGGGCTGCGCGGCGACCGAAGGGGGCCTGGGGAGAGGGTGGGGGGAACGGGGTCGAACGCCGAGGAGTACTGGCGGTGCTGGCGGAGAGGGGGGGGGGGGGGGGCCAGGCCCTTTAAGTGGGTGAGGGCCCCGGCATGTTTTGGCATGGGTCCCTGGCTCTGTGGAGCCGGGGAGGTGAAAGCCGCGCGGCTCAGCCTGAGAGGAGAAAGCCCGCCAAAAAGCTCCCTGAGGGAACCAGGTTTTGGTGCCTGGGCGATGGAGGAGGCCAGCGCGGCGCAGGCCCCAGTGGGGGCGAAGGCGGCGAGT
>NW_005200765.1:0-2179 GCF_000372725.1 Emiliania huxleyi CCMP1516 | reverse complement strand
GACCTGTCATTGTCATCATTCTTCGTGATCATCGTTCGTCATCACAGTCTTCTTGTTAGTACCCCCGCAGGGGCGGGCTGGCTCAGACCTGGTGTGGGCGTGGGTCCGTGTCTTCTCGCTGCGATTCCCTCGGAGGGTCGGGAGGTGACTCAGCGGCGGCTTTGGTTCGGTCTGCGCGCCCTGTACGTTGTGCGAGACGGTGTGCGCCAGTCCCGCGCGGCCCCGCGCCTGTGTGTGTGTGGTGTCGAACGAGCGCTCCGTGTGTTCAAGAGTGCTGCAGACCTGCTGCAACTGGTAGACGGGAGAGAAGGAGAGGAGAAACTGCGCCGTCAGCGACGTGGGCAGGCGCGAGCGTCGCGCGGCGAGGAGGGTCTCCGTCCTACACATCCACGAGGCTCCGAGCAGGTTCCGAGAAGAGCCTCTGTGAGGCTCGTGGCGGAGGTTTAGCGGCTGTCTCCTCGTGCCCGCGTAGAGCAGGAGCGCGAGGAGGGTGCAGCAGGCGGAGAGGAGGAGGACGGCGACCTCGCCCGACCGGGCGAGGAGGAGGGCGGCGGTGAGCGGGCCCAGCGTGAACGCGCAGCCAAACACGAGTCCCACCCTCCCGAAGAGGACCGGCAGCGCCGCGCCGTCCGCCACGTCTGTCAGGGAGGCAAACAGCAGCACGAGCACGCCGTCGCTCATGCCGCCGAGCACGCGCGAGGCGACGAGGCAGGCGTGGTACGTCTCGGGCGCGGCGCCCGTTCGTGAGGGCGGCGTGATGAGCAGCAGCTGCAGCAGGGCGAGCACGAGACACCAGAGCGTCACCGGCTTGCGGCCGACATAGTCGCTGACCCTGCCGAGCACTGGCAGCGTAAAGAGGTCGAGGACGGCCTTAATCTGCTGCAGCAAGCCGTACAGCGCGGTGGTCTCCGCGCCACGCTCGGGCACTCCAGCGGGCAGAGCGAACTTCAGGAGCGACGGAAAGATGGGAAACAGGAGCGAGACCGAGAAGAGGTAGAGCGCGGCGGGCGCGAGGAGGAGGGGAAGTGCAGGCTTGGCGTGGCTCGGATCGTCTTTCGCGTCCATGCTTGCCATTTTCGTGTCGCCTGCGGCTGGGACGCCAGCCGAGACGGGTGCGGCGGCGGCGCCCGCGGTGGGGCGGCGCCCGGGACGGCAGCCGGCGAAGGCGGGGCCGGTTTTTTTTTTCGCTTCGGCCTGAATTGGTTGGAGGTGGGGCACGGAGCATGGCGATTGGCGCCCGCAATAGGTAGGTAGGTAGGGCGTTTAACACTCACCCATTGAATTGTCACTGTCCGTGAGTGCGAGATAGCGGTAGGGCTAGCAGTAGGCAGCTAGCCTCTGAGGAGGGCGTCCATAGACACCTCACTAGACCCCACACACGGTCTCGTCCGTGCCTCGCCGGACGGCGAGATTGCTAGAGGTGGAGCAAAAGCTGCTCTAGCCTCGCATGTTACTCCTGTCGTCTGTTGTGATGTTGTGCCCTTGTTTGTTTCTCTTTGCCATCCCATCGATCGTTTGTGCGGGCGGCCCCGACGGAGACAGATAGATAGATGAATGACACAGTCCTCAGTCGTTGGCCTGTACCGGGTATATACTTTTCCGGCAAACAAAAAGGAAAACAGAGGGTCTCCAGCACTTTGCGTTTCCGGAAATTTCCAGGGAAAACAGAGGGTGTTTGGTGCTCCATTCTGTTTCTCTCGAGTTTCCCTCGGGAAACTCGCGAGTTTCCCTGACTGACTGAGTCTGAGAGCTGGTCTGGGGCAAAATCTGAGGCGAAACCGAGGAAACCGGCAAAATACCCGGGTATTTTTTCCAGGTATACCCGCAAAATACCCGGTATTTTGCCAATTTTGCTGATTTGGGGACCAAAACAGCCTCAGACTCGGCTCAGAGCCAAAAAATTGACGATTTCCCCCGAGTTTTCTCGGGAAAATAGAGAGTGCTGTAGAGAAAAAAGGAAAAAAGACGGGGTGCGAGAGGGAAAGCATATACATACATACAGCCTAAACAGTCGTGATTGATTGATTGATGAAGAGGGGCCTGGGTGGGGTGGGCAGGAAGGAGGACACCACGCCCGCACAGAAGCAAGCCTGCCGGCGGCTGAAAAAATAGGCTGGATTGAGGTCGTGCGGCTGGATCGAGATTCCCAACCTCATTTCTCGGAATGAATAGCCGATAT
>NW_005200766.1:4816-6359 GCF_000372725.1 Emiliania huxleyi CCMP1516 | reverse complement strand
TGTTTTGTTGCCTCCGTGCTTTCACACTCGTCTTGTCGTGTCCGTCCACTGTGATTGCGGCCGTCCACGACTACGTCGTCTCTAGAGAACGTATCAACCCCCTTCTGGTGCCGACCGCGCCCCCGCGGGGCACGGCCGGACGTGGCAGCGTCAAAGACCGGCGAGGGGCGCGCCGCGCGCCGCCTGCAGAGCCGCCAGAGGCATGGTCGCCTCCGCTGGCGGGGTTCCCGCGCGCCCGCCCGCGCCCGCGCCCGCCCACGCCGCGCCCGCGGGCTCCGGATGCGCCGCCCTCCTTTTTTCCTTCTTCTCGCTGGCAGTCCACGCGTGCTTGTCGACGGGTCGGCGCGGAACAAATAGGCACGTGTGGATCGAACTTTTCGAACATGAGAGATGAGTCATTGGGCCACCCGCCATGGGCATGGCTCATTCATGCGTCATGGGAGATGGGTCACACGGCCTTAAACACTAGCTTCGTAAACACGACAAACAAACACGAAGCCTCAAAACGGACAACGCTATCGTCTCAAAAGACAAGTGAGCGGAGAGGGTAAATAAATAAACGAGCGATCGAGCAGGACGAGGACCAGGAGCTGCAAAAAGAAAGAAAAAAGACCAACCCAGGGCAGCCCTCCAGCCGGGGCAGGGGCGGCTCAGGATCACAGACATCCCTCTCAGGATCACAGCACCGGCGGGGGCGCGCCTCAGCGCTCAGGATCAAGCACTCACGGCAGGGTCTGTGAGTTATCAGCAGACCTTGAGGGGGCGCGCTGAGGATCATAGGCCTGAGAGGGGTGCTGTGTCAAGATCACAGGGCTGCAAAGGGTGGCACTCGAGATCAGAGCGCCAAAATAGGTGCAATACAGATCAGCGGCCGGAAGTGGGCGCAATACTTGGGAATACAGATCACGAGCGCCGGAACGGGTGCAATATAGAGATACATGGGATTTAGCTTTTAGGGACATGTGTCCCCGCCCTGCACGATCTTGGTGTGAGCAGTCTCAGGGATCTTCAATCCGTATTGTAGGGTTATAAAGCCGTACGGGCGGGAGCCTGAGTGTGACTGTGAGCCCCCGGGAGACACTGGAAAAGCAAAAGGAGGGGTAAGCACTGAGCGAGGGCAGGGCGGGCTCAGATCTCCACGTTGCTCGCGTCCTCATCGACGGCGAGGGGCGGCTCTCGTCGTGCGGGCCCCGGGCCTATTTCGACACCTCGGTCCTCGCTCGAACCTCGATACCAGCCAGAGGCAGAGCCCCACCAGCGACCCGACGGACCAGGGGCAGGGGTGGCAGGGCTCAGCCTCAGGCGGGAGCTCTGGGGACGTTTCTTGTTACACATGTATGCTTCCGCTACGACTACTCGCAGCAACACACCACGGCAGGCCGAGCCTCGAGGGCGCAAGGGCGCAACATGGCTGAAGGGGCCTGTGCGGTGCGGCTGCCGCAGAGACGCAGAGGCCGCGCACACAAGACGGGGGTTGAAGGGACACTACTTCGTGGGATCCACAGAGGTGGTCGGGCGCACGTACGCCTCCTCCTTGGGCTCG
>NW_005200766.1:0-2507 GCF_000372725.1 Emiliania huxleyi CCMP1516 | reverse complement strand
TGCTGCAGCCGCGACGCCTCCGCGTCCCGCGACTGATGCGCCTTGAGCAGCTCCATCAGGTGCGTCACCTTTCCCTCCAGCTCGGACGCCGCGGTGGGAGCCGGCGGCGCGCCGTCGCAGCGCGCCGGGGCCGACGGCGAGAGCCTGTGGAGGAGCCGGTGGAGCAGTCGAGACTGCTGACCGCTCCTCCATGGTCCCCCGCCGGTGGACGCCGAGTGCAGTCATCGGTATGCGGGAGGCGTGCTCAAGGGCTGGCGGGGCGGACGCGACGACCTGGCGTTGCCGTCGCGGAGGGCTCGGGCTCGAGTGAGCGCCGCCGGCGACGCGTCGTTGCGGCCGTGGCCGCGCGGGCCACCTGCATCGACGGGCTGCTTAGGGGGGGGGGGGGGGGGCGCCAATGAGACGCTTGCCCGTCGGCAAATGCAGCTTGACACCCAAGTGTTGAGCACCGGTGACTGTGGGAATGGGGAAGCAGAGTTCAGATCAGTCGAGGGAGTGTGATCTCCCTCATCCTCAACGGGCGTCCAATCGCAATCGGATTTACTACGGCGGTGGTCCAATGGTAATCCGCATATTGGACGTCCCCGTCCATTGTTCTCGCCGTTCTTCGGCGGGGCCGCGTCAGGGCGGGGGCGCAGGCGCGCGCCCCGCCCGGCGCGCAGGCGCCAGTGCGGCGCGGAGGTTCTGAGCTTGGGCTGACCTTCGTGGGGCCGAGGCGGTGCCTCTTGGCCCGCAGTCGGTGCCCTTTGCCGGTCGCACAAAGGCCAGCGCGGCCTCTGTGCGGCTCTCTCTGGCGACAGTCTGGCTGGCGACTGCCGTTTGTTGGTACAGCTCGCAGTGCCCCGGCCGTGCATAGCGAGCTCTACGAAAGTAACTTGCGAACACGGTGCTGGTCAATCCCTTACGAAAGGAACCCAGCAACGGAGCTATGGCACAGCAAGTTGTGATGTGCTTGGCTGCATTGCGCCTCGCATTAAGGGCTAGGAGGCTGGCTGTACCGGAGAGGAGATGCCGTGAGCAACATACGGCACGTGCCTCTGGGGGCCGGATGAGCACAGTGCTTGCGCCCACTTTCAACGAGCGGGCCGCCGCGGGCGACCGAGCACATCACGGTGGGAGAGTACAAGGGCGACTCCCTCGCCAACTCCAACAAGCAAGGGCGACCGCACCTCCAAGCACAACGGGGTGCTGCAGGCCGCCCAGAATGCCATCCGGGCGCGCTCGGTCGGCAGCATCATCCTCGGGGATAAGGAAAAGCCCGAGGTGACGCGGCACCTCAACGACACGTCCGCGTGTGTGACTGACATCTGCGAGCTCGGCGGCGACTTTGCCACGATGCGGGACGTGCATTACGAGGCCAAGTGCTGAAACCCGGCCGCTCATCATTACATCAAGTCGACGGCGGCGGGGAGGGGCTCGTGGGGTAATGGTGGCAACGTGGCGTCAGTGGGCCACCTATACGGGTTTGGGAAACACGCTAGACAAAGCGTTATGGGGGTTGTGGGGTGCAAGGAGCGTGGCCGTCAGGTGGACGGACCGCTCGATCACTCGACTGTGGGAAGGGATGGGTCAAAGACCACGCGTAGGCGGAGACAGGTGGGCGTCAAGAAGGAGGCTGGAAGTGGACGAGGGGCGCAGTACTACGACGCGAAGTCGGTCAATAACGGTTAACGCCATAACGCGGCTGGTGCTCGTGGAAACCTTGGGCGGCATCGCGCGGCCCACGAAGCAGTTCCTCCACGCGTGTTCGCCAATAAAGAAGTGGCGGGCACCACACGGACCGGAGTATGGGGCGGCGTCGGCGACCAACATCAGCAAGCAGGCGCGCATTGGGGGCACTAATTGGGTCAAGTCCGATGAGCATCGGGACGCTGGCGATGGTGCGCCTGCTGGCTGCTGCGCTGCGGAAGCTTCATTCAGGGCAGCGTGCTACTTATACTCGAAGCTGAGCGAAGCGAGCGCGGCGGCGCTCCGTCGCAAGGTGGCCGAGCCGAGCGGGTTCGCCGGGCTCGAGCTGGGGGACATGGGCTACGAGACGCTCCCGGCGCTAGTGGCGTGCCTTAATACATGTACCTGTACACTGTGTCCCGCGCTCAAAAAAATCTTCGCGCGCACCCACGCATTCTTCTTCTTCGGGCGGCTTGCTCCCGCTCTTGTGCCAGCGCACCCGACGCACATGTCTGAAGACGATGCGGCCGCAGCGGCGCAGGAGCTTGAGGCGCTGCAGGCGATATACGGCGACGACGCTGGCGACGCGCCTGTGCGGCTGGAAATCGCGTCGCCATCCGAGTGGCGCTTTCGGCTCGGCGCAGATGCAATCCTGGAGGTGTTTGTGCCGCGTGACTACCCTTCGCTGCAGGCACCTACGCCCGTGCTGCACGCGCCGCGGCTTGGCGACCGCGCGAGTGCGCTGGTCGACCAGCTGCTCGAGCTCTACGAGGGCGCCGAGGCGAGACATATGCACACGAATGGTCTCACGCTTAAGCACAGCACAGCGCTCAGCTACG
>NW_005200767.1:0-4051 GCF_000372725.1 Emiliania huxleyi CCMP1516 | reverse complement strand
GGCGGCGGGGGCGACGGCGATGCTGAGGGCGGCGGCGGAGATGGTGAGGCGGACGGAGGCGGCGGCGACGGCGACGCGGATGGCGGCGGCGGCGACGGCGAGGCCGACGGAGGCGGCGGGGACGGCGACGCGGAGGGAGGCGGTGGCGACGGCGACGCGGAAGGAGGTGGACCATTGCGATTTCCTGCGAAGACGTAGAACTTGCACACCGTCAGCCCCGCCGCAGACGGCCGGTTGAGGTAGATGTAGCGCCCCAACGCGTTGATCTCCACCTCCAACATCACGTTCGACAACACGCTCACGTCCGACTTCACCAGCGCGTTGCCCGTGTACGTCTCCGCCGTCGAGCCGAGATAGATGTCAATGCCGGTCAGACGCTCCGCGCAGCAGTCGTTGCGGTTCTGCAGCCGCACGTAGCGCACATACACCTCGCTCCCGAGGTCGACGCCCCACCACTGGCTTGTGTATTGGCCGCACTCGGCCCACGGCCGTCCCGTCGTGCTGTCGGCGTATGACAGGTCGCTCACGGGCGCCTGCTTGTCGAACAAGCTCGAGTCCTGGTACGTGGTGGCGGCGCGGAGGTCGAGCAGCTGCACGTCGGGCGGCGGCGGCGACGGCGAGGCGGACGGCGGCGGCGGCGAGGGCGAGGCGGACGGAGGCGGTGGCGACGGTGAGGCGGACGGCGGCGGGGGCGAGGGCGATGCCGAGGGAGGCGGCGGCGACGGCGACACGGATGCCGGCGGGGGTGACGGCGATGCTGGGGGCGGCGGGGGCGACGGCGATGCTGAGGGCGGCGGCGGAGATGGTGAGGCGGACGGAGGCGGCGGCGACGGCGACGCGGATGGCGGCGGCGGCGACGGCGAGGCCGACGGAGGCGGCGGGGACGGCGACGCGGAGGGAGGCGGTGGCGACGGCGACGCGGAAGGAGGTGGACCATTGCGATTTCCTGCGAAGACGTAGAACTTGCACACCGTCAGCCCCGCCGCAGACGGCCGGTTGAGGTAGATGTAGCGCCCCAACGCGTTGATCTCCACCTCCAACATCACGTTCGACAACACGCTCACGTCTGACTTCACCAGCGCGTTGCCCGTGTACGTCTCTGCCGTCGTGCCGAGATAGATGTCGACGTCCGTCAGCCGCTCCGCGCAGCAGTCGTTGCGGTTCTGCAGCCGCACGTAGCGCACATACACCTCGCTCCCGAGGTCGACGCCCCACCACTGGCTTGTGTATTGGCCGCACTCGGCCCACGGCCGTCCCGTCGTGCTGTCGGCGTATGACAGGTCGCTCACGGGCGCCTGCTTGTCGAACAAGCTCGAGTCCTGGTACGTGGTGGCGGCGCGGAGGTCGAGCAGCTGGTACGGGGGCGGCGGCGGCGAGGGCGGCGGCGAGGGCGGCGAGGGCGGCGGCGGAGCCGTGATGACGTAGAGGTCGAACGTCTGGCCCCACGCAGCGCCTGATGTCAGCGAGCTGTGGCAGCAGCCCGAACGAGCCCCAGCACCACCCCAGAACGGCAGGTAAGCCCGCTCGTCTCCAGGAACGTTGTCCCTAGGCCAGGCTCTCGCGGAGCCTCCCATAGCGTTGCTGCCAAGGTACGTCGGCGTGTACCACGCCACCTCGTCGGGAGAGAATTCGTGCTTGGTGGAGCTCGCAAGCATGTCGCAGAGCGAGTTGCCCGACGTCGGCCGGAAGTAGTCGACCACCTCGCCCATCGTCAACTTCATCGCGATCGACCTTCCGGCGGAGGCGGCGGCAGCCTCTGCCGCCGAGCAGCTCAGCCACCACACGGAATCGCCCGCGGCCTGGCTGCCCACGGCCGAGTTGTACGACGAGGAGCCGATGAGGTAGGCCGTGGTGCCGATGTGCGCAAAGTGAGTCCAGTATGAAGGCGGCGGCAGAGGCGGCGGCGGCGGCGAGGGCGGCGGCGAGGGCGGCGAGGGCGGCGGCGGAGCCGTGTTGACGTAGAGGTCGAACGTCTGGCCCCACGCAGCGCCTGATGTCAGCGAGCTGTGGCAGCAGCCCGAACGAGCCCCAGCACCACCCCAGAACGGCAGGTAAGCCCGCTCGTCTCCAGGAACGTTGTCCCTAGGCCAGGCTCTCGCGGAGCCTCCCATAGCGTTGCTGCCAAGGTACGTCGGCGTGTACCACGCCACCTCGTCGGGAGAGAATTCGTGCTTGGTGGAGCTCGCAAGCATGTCGCAGAGCGAGTTGCCCGACGTCGGCCGGAAGTAGTCGACCACCTCGCCCATCGTCAACTTCATCGCGATCGACCTTCCGGCGGAGGCGGCGGCAGCGTCTGCCGCCGAGCAGCTCAGCCACCACACGGAATCGCCCGCGGCCTGGCTGCCCACGGCCGAGTTGTACGACGAGGAGCCGATGAGGTAGGCCGTGGTGCCGATGTGCGCAAAGTGAGTCCAGTATGAAGGCGGCGGCGAGGGCGGCGAGGGCGGCGGCGGCCCAATGCTGAAGAGACGGACATCGCCATCATCACCACCAACGATCACGAGGGTGTCAAAAACATCAATGTACTCGATCTGGCGATTGGGACTCTGCCCCTGGACGTAGCCCTGGTGGGTCCAGGTGGTGGTTTCCCAGAGGTGCAATCTTCCTGAGATCAATCCGCCACTAAGGAAATACCTGCCGTCGCTTGCCCACTCGACCGCTTCAACGGCTGCATTTCTGTCATTGTCATCACAGGGCAACGCAATTTCGTTTTCACCCGCGTGCGACAAAGACACTACGTGCGTCCAGTCGAACCAGTTAGCACTGACCCAGACCCGCTCCCATATCTCGGTTACTTGCCCACGGCCACCGAATCCCAGGTACCGGTCATCAGGAGAGAACCTGACAGATTTGATGCTTGGGCTAGGAGAGCTAGAGGCGAACTTGTCCATTTTCGTCCAGTCCGAAGTCCGATAGACGAAGACACTGGCTCTATTGCAACCCCTGCATCCGCCGGCATACGCCAGGTAGGCGGAATCGGATGAGAAATCGAGGGAGTTGACTGCACCCTGCGAGGGTTCGGCAAGGATTCTGACGATCTGGGCGAAGCCATTCTGCACATCGTAGACCCTTACGTCGGCGTTTGACGCAATTGCGATAAACTTGCCGTCTGGTGACCAGTCAAGGCCGTCAACTTCCGTGTGGCCTATCAAAGTATGAGCCGGAGGGTCATTTTGCCAAGGTTTGTTGACATCAAAATAACCATCGGTGCGCCAGACTTTAGCACCGCCATCGCCGCCGTCACCGGTGGCCAGATATTGTCCGTCAGGCGAAAAGGCGACGGCATTAATTTCGGCGGCGGAGTTTGCGCAGCTACCGCCTGAATACTCATGCGTTACCTTGCCCACGATGTTGCCATTGTCGGTGCGATAGATTCTCACAACACCATGATTGTCACCGGCGGCATAAAAGACGCCGTCTTTTGAGAACTCGACGCCGTCCACCGCCCCCGATACGCCATTCGGGTCAACACGGGTGGTGCGGACGAGCGTCAGCGGCACCGACCCAACCAGCCGCCGTCGCCGCCACATCTGCGACGGCGGCGGCGGAGAGGGCGGCGGCAGAGAGGGCGGCGGCGGCAGGAAGGGTGGCAACGGCGGTTGCGGCGGCGAAGGCGGCGGCGGCGGAGACAGAGGCGGGGACAGAGGCGGGGACAGAGGCGGCGGGGGCGGGGGCGGGGACAGAGGCGGCGGAAGCGGCGGAAGCGGCGGAAGCGACGGAAGCGGCGGAGGCGGCGGGAAAGCCGTGACATTCCACGCGAGTACAAAGTCGCCGCTGCCGGACGAGTATGCGTCCACGATGAAGTACGCCCTCTGAGACGAATCCTGAGTGTTGATCCACGAGTGCTGCAAGGTGTTTGAAGAAACTCGCCGCCGACAACCCGACCGCCAGGGTGCGCCGCGACGTCTTCGGCACCTCTTGAGAACTCGATCTCTTCAATGCCTCGGCGTAAAGTCGTCCCAAACGATGGGCGATCCCCACAAAAAAAGAAAAACTTGCCCGGGGGACCGGCCCGGGCCGGGTGAAGGTTGCGTTAAGGGGGGGGGGGGTT
>NW_005200768.1:2242-4782 GCF_000372725.1 Emiliania huxleyi CCMP1516 | reverse complement strand
ACACACACACACACACACACACACACACACACACACACACACACACACACACACACACACACACACACACACACACACACACACACACACACACACACACACACACACACACACACACACACACACACAGAGAGAGAGAGAGAGAGAGAGAGAGAGAGAGAGAGAGAGAGAGAGAGAGAGAGAGAGAGAGAGAGATGTATTTGCGTTCACATGCTGATCTCAATGGTCCGTGCGTCCGTCCCTTCCTCCACTCGGCTGCCGGCTGCCCCGCTGACGCCTCGGAAGTTCCAGTCCGTAGGTTGGCACGCTCGCGAATGCCGACGAAGGAGGAGCTCTTCTTAGAGAAGCCCCTATCGGGTGATCTGCATGAGGTGCCCGGGCTCGGAGACGCCGGCATCCGCAAGCTCAACGTGGCGGGCTATGCCACTACGTATCAGTTGATTGGAAAATTTCTCCTCCTCAATCGCAATGAAGAGGAGTTTCTGGCATTTTTGCTCAAGCAGGGCAACACCCGGCCTCATGTCGACAACACGGCCCGCTGCATCAATAAGCGGGTAACGGAGAAGGGCTTCGCCTGCCACATTCGCCTCTCGGACCACGTCGTCAAGACTGCAGCAAATATGTTCGATGACACGAAAAAGACCGCTTTTCTGGAGAAGACTCTGAGGGGTCTGAGCCTCAGCGAAGCGTTTCATGGCATCAGGGACGAGACGCGCTTCAGAGCCAAGGGCATTGAGACGCCCGACCACCTCTTTGGCGAGTTTCTCATGATTCTCAACCACCCAGACCCCACCGAGAACACGAGCAAATGCGACGAGTTCTACGCACTCCTAAAGTCGCTCGGTGCGGCGAAGGGGCACAAGTCGGTCATCATTTACCAGTTACAGGCCAAGCTCGCCGTCGGAATTGATACACACGGCAAGGACGCTCTGAAGCTCAAGCACGAGCTGCCGGTCCTGCGGGAGGTCTCGAGGGAAACCTTGTGCGAGGAGGACTTTGACGACTTGCAAGAGGAGGCTCCTCTCACAGGCGCGGGTTCGCGCACGGGCCGTCCAAGCGTTGGGGCAAACGTCACGCCCAAGAAGCTCGACCTGAGCGACGCGAAGCCGAAGGACGAGGCGGGGCGCACGTGTTTCTCAGGAGGGAAACTGATCGTCGCCGTCGGCCTCCTCGCGGTCCTCGCGTACTTTCTCCTCGCGGACGAGGAGGGACAGCTTATGCTGCCGGAGCCCGGGCGTGCGCCAGCACTGCCGGGCCCCTGAGCTCCTCGTTAGGACGTGCTCCTTTGTTTTTTCATTTTGGGATCTCGCGCCACCGCCCAAGTTGCTGTTTTGGTACCCCAACCCCCATGAAAGTGATGACACGACTCATTCTAAATCAATGTTGTGCTGCGGCGACACTCTCATCTACTCCACCAGCGGGATTCAGGCTCAGCAAAAAAGCGGGAGCCCACGATTGAGGCTACACTGAGCAGGGCGCCTCCGCCAAGGATCGCCACCGCGAATTGGGCAGCAAGCGCCGTCAAGCGGGGTCTGGATTCCTCGCCCTCTGTGCGATGCTCATCGCCACTCGAGACAGCACGCACAGGCTTGGCCGCGGTTGCCGGCGTAGTGTCCTGGGGCGTCTGCCCGTCTCTCCCAGCGAGAGAGTCCACAAAGAGTTCATACTCACGGATGAGGATGTCAGGTGACTCCCTGAGCACCCGATGAGTGATCAGTCCCTGCTGCACATCATACAGCAGGTGTCGGATGGCGTGCAGGTTTGAGTGTGGGTGTTGGGATGAGCGCAGCTCCTTCGCCACGCCAAAATCGATTACTTTTAGCTCCCCCATTGCATCTGCGATGAAGTTGGAAGGATTACCGCAGTCGTTGTGCACGATACTCGCCTCCGTGCCCAGTCGTTTGAGGAGCGTGACCAGGCCACGCTGCTGCTTGGCGGAAAGCACACCGCCCTGAGACCGCGCGAGGGCGAGGAGCGTGCCTCCCGGGAGCAGCTCCATCACGAGCCGCCGTTGCGCGGTGTCCACCTCGAGGACGGCCGGCGCCAGGCCAGCCGATGCTGCACGGCCCTGATACTCGGCCTCCTTGCGGATCTTTGCGACCGACTTGGTCTTCTTGAACTGAGCGACAGCCACCACACGCCCGACAGGGTTGCGCGCCTCGTAGACAGCCTTGTCGCGGCCATCAGAGCCGAGCTGCGGCCCCAGGATATAGTCGTCCGCTGAACTGCCTTGGGCTGCTTTCTTGGGACTGCACTTCGCTCGGCCAGTTTGGCGAGTCCGAACCGGCATGGGCGAGGGCGTTGCGATCGGGACGTACGCACAGAGACCAAGATCTAGATCTGGTTTCGAAGAAGAAACTCCGCTACCGTCGGGTCTCTATTTTAAGAGCCACGATATTAGCAATACAACCCGGCTGCAACGTCCGATCAGTCCCCTGATAGCCCGGTTTGCCCGCTTCCCATCTTTGCCACTTGACCCTTTTCCCGTATCTCTGAAGCTCGACTCCTTTCCTCCCTTCTACAACGTTCCTCTTCTCCTC
>NW_005200768.1:0-1516 GCF_000372725.1 Emiliania huxleyi CCMP1516 | reverse complement strand
TGTGTGCGTCATATCAGTCTTGATAGCAAGTACGGTCGATCCGTCAAAGCGATACACTCGGTTCCTATCACATATTCTCCCACCCACCGGGACGCAAAACGCTCTCGGCGAGAGCCACAAGAAGGCGTCCACACAGCAAGCCGCTCGTCGGACAGGCGTGCTCGCTCGATGCCGGCGAGCGCATTGCGCACGCTTTGGACGGTGGCGAAGCCAAAAACACCGATGGTGGCCGTCCGCTGGCGTGAGCGGCGGCGGTCGAGACCTCACCCTTCGCGCCGACGACCCAACCTTACGCGGAACAACCCAACCCAGGCCCACAACCCAACAACAAACAACTTCAACCTGCTGCTCCACGAGACGTTCGGCGGCGGCTTCTCGCCCACCGCCGTTCTCAAGCTGCGCCGCCTCGCGCGCAAAGTCGCGCGCGGCAGCGTTGACCGCACGGCCTACTCGCCCAAGTACTCGCTCTCTTTTATGTCCCACCATGCAGAGCGCATCTCTCTCTCTGTTGTGCGAGGCGTGAACCGCGCCATTCGCTCTCACCTGGCAACCCTGTCTGCACGTCTCGCGCGCGCGTGAACAGGGCTCCAGGCCCCAAATTACGTGTGAGTGTTAGAGTTGTTTGGTATTGCTAAAAATCTCTCTCTCAACCCAACCCAACCCCAAAAGCACGATTCTGCTGTTGGGTCTGTTGGGCCCTCACGCCCCCTCCCGGAGGAAAGGTCCCCGGCATGTCGGCATTTTTTCTTTTGGCAGAACGCCGGGTCTGTCTTGAATGTGTGGGGGGGGTGTTTGTGTGCCGCTCGGTAGTTTTTCTTTTCTTCAAACTCGATGCCCTGAGCCGGCGCCGGCGCCACATTGACGTTGGCCGACTCTGCGCGCCGCCGTCTCTGTTCTGGCATGCGCTCGCTAGCACCAGCGTGGCCCGTGCTGCTCGTGGGACTTCTGCTACCGCCTGCGGCTTCCGAGACCAGCTACGAGAAGGGCTCGGAGGTCGTGCTCTATGCAAACAAGGCGGCTCCTGCTCCGCAAATGGCGGCTCCACCGCCCCAACCCAGACGCAACACCGCCCAATCTCTGCCGTCCTCGCCGTCGGCTGCAGATGCCGCGCAAGAAACGAGGACTGAGTGGCAAAACCCGCCGCTACTGCTAGGTCGGCCCTTTTGCAAACCCGAACGAGGTGTACAACTACTACAAGCTGCCGTACTGCGCGCCGCAGGAGCTGGAATACCGCGTACGCTGCCGCCCGCTGCCGCCACCCGAGAATTCACTGCGCCGCTGCAAACTTCGCTGCCTCCCGCTGCTGCCGCCACCCCGAGGGACTGCTGACGGCCTCGCCCTCGCTCCGGCAGAGAGAGGACCTCGGTGCGCTGATGAAGGGCGACCGCGCGACGAAGACGCTCTACCAGATCCGCTTCCTCGAGGACGTCACCGCGCGGACCCTCTGCAAAGCCACGCTCAGCCGAGACGACACCGCCCGCTTCAAGGCAGAGAGACCGAGAGGCAAGAGAGGCAG
>NW_005200769.1:0-4059 GCF_000372725.1 Emiliania huxleyi CCMP1516 | reverse complement strand
GGGGGGTTTCCAAAAAGGAAGGCGGGTTGCAATTTCCAGATGGTGCCCGTGACTTGTTGTCAATCCGAACATTGGGAGGACAAGTGCTTCGGCTGGTAGGCCATGGCCTAAAGGGTCCGGATTAGCCGGGGCCTCGGCGCGTCAGCTCGGCTTGGGGGAGGCGATAGTGGCCAGCGCAACTCGCCTGGACTCACGGTCAAGCCAGGAGCTCCCGCACGCGCTGGCGCGAGTCATGGCGCATGCAACGCGTCTGAATGCTCGCCTCGCCTCGCGCAAATGCGACCGTCCTCGCAGCCGACAGTCCACCGCCTGCTAAAGAAGCACAGCGACGAATGCGGCACCGGCGACACATGGCAGGCTGGTCATGACGCAGTTATAGGGTGTTGTGTGCCGTCAGAGTGACTCTCTGTGTGTCAGGGATAGTCAGGGCTGTCCATCAGAGCTTCACTAAGCTCGGAGACACCCCATTAGCGCGGCTCGACCTCTTTGAGTCACTGCCTTCCCGGCGGTTTGGCTGTAGAGCCTCTACAACAAACTCTACAACAAAATCGCGCTCTACATCGCTCTACAACGCAGGCGCCTCGTCACGCGGCGGATGTAGAGCTCTACAGCTCTACAGCGCTCCAGAGCGCTCTACATCTCTACAGCTCTACAGCGCTCTACACTCTACATCCTCTACACCCTCCCTCAGTGGGTGCGCTTCTCAGCTCCCCGGCCCTGGGATGTGAGGTTACCGACTGCACTCCAAGTGCTCCAAGACGACCCAAGGGAGGGATGGGAGGACGGCACGCCGCCACCACACAGGGATTTTAAGGCACGACACGCCGTCCGTGGACAGTTGGTCTTTATACGCTTTTCTCGCCGAGTACTATCTATATTCTTTTTGCGTATTCTTTCCGTAATTCTTGTCCAAAATAGGGTCTATATTCTCGAATATGGCAAGAATATGGCTCCAAATAGGGCCTAGCTCGACCCCACGATAGCCTCCGAAGGCTGACTTTGCGGCACCATCATCGGACGATGTCGACGAGTTGGGTCGCTCTCGCGGTAGCCAGATGACCTCTCATACTGGTAGTATCGGCCATATGGCCGCAGGGAGCGCGGGGGAGGGCGCTGGAAGCAACACGGAGCTCCGTTGGAGACGTTTTCAAGATTAGCGTGTCAGAGTGAAATGGCACTAGCCAATACCAATTTGTTGTTGTTGCGAGTCTGAGGCTGGTTTGGGCCCAAAATCAGCCAAATCGGCAAAATACCGGGTAGCCGCGACCGCGACCGCTCGAGCCCGAACTGCCCGCCAGACATGTCGGAATTGTCGGAGAATAGCGACTAGCACACCTCTGAGTCCCAGAAACCCGAGGAGTCACACAGTCCACCTGTGTGATGCACGCCCTGCGAGCGGGGCGGGGTGCGCACTGTCCCTCTGTGTTCGTGTGCGTCGCCCATCAGAATGATTCGGTGTTGCCGAAAGCGATAAAGCTCCCTTCCGACCGTGCTCCCCGAGGTTGCTTGCTCCTGCTGAGTGTAGAATGATGAGGGGGCAGACCAGCTTGACATCTCGCAATAGGTCTGTCGCGCCTGCCAATGTTGTCCGCGTCCACGTCTTGGCTTGTCTCCAGGTTTCCGCGCTCTGTCTGTCTCTGGAGCGCTGTAGAGCTCTAGCTAGAGCTCTACATACATCCGGCGCGTGACGGACCGCCGCAGATGCGCTGTAGAGGTGAGCGCGATTTTGCTGTAGAGCTTGTTGTAGAGGCTGAGATCCGCATCGCCCAGGTCTCAATTCGCATGTCATCCCAGCATGGGGTCCGCTGTTGTGTGTGTATCTGAGATGCAATAAAACATTCCAGGAATGAGATGAATGGAATGAGATCGGAGTCAAGCTGGAGTCGGTTACGGTTTCTGCGGGGAATACAAGAGGGGTGTGGGGTCACCCCCCCGAGATTCTCATCTGACGGAGTCTCTCGACTGCCTTCTTCTCAGTCGCCGCTTTGGCTTTGGCCTCCACCGCCGCCCTCTCGACCGCCTTCTTCTCGGCCGCCGCCGACGCCTTCGCTTCGGACGCAGCCTGCGCCGTTGTCTTATCCCTCTCCCCTCTGCATTCAGAGGTCGGAGCCGCCGCCATCCACCGCAGAGGTACCCGAGACATTGAGGCGGGCTGAGCGATCGCCAGCAGAGGGCGAACGGCCGAGAAGGCTTTCTCGCTCGCGGCCAGCTGATTTTGAGCAGGCAGATGCAACTGCGGAGGACAGGGGTTCGCCGACCTCGTCCTGCCGGGACTCTGCAGATGCCAATCCTCCAACTTCTCCCTCCGATGTGATGACAAGCTTTGCCCCCACCTGCTTATGATGTATCCTCCACTTCAACCTTTGTGACGATTGTGCATGTGCATGGTCATGGTACGAATTCGCGCTTGCCGAGGACAAGAGCGCGACAACTCTGAACGCACAGCAGGCACAGGTAGAGTCTAGAGAGAGTTGACCCGATTGACCGGACGAAGTTCCTACACGTGTTTCTTGGTTGTGTCTTGCGTATGAAGCAGACTCTGGTCGACGCAGTCGCCAGAGAGGGCTACAGCGCTGTTATGCGTCGCATCCCACTTGTCACGCACTTCCACGGGTCCGAGAGGTGGCACAGGTGCGTTCCGCGTTTTTGGAATTGCTGCAGCGCATTTTTTGCGGTCGGGGCATTTGTGTACTTTTTTCATCCTACGCGGGGAGACCTGGGATTACGCTCTCTTTTATTTCTGGGGGTTGACGTTGTAACCACACACACGTAAACGCTCGCTCCAGCATCAAAGGCCCCATGCTCGGCTGAAGGTTCCAAAGCGGCGGTCACGATCGCTGTATGAGGACTTGACCCAGGACTTCGGCTGAGTGCAGCTCGCGCAGCTCCGCGTGAAGTCATCGGCGGTCGCTTCGTCCCTAACGATGCGAATTGGCTGCGGCGGCGCAAACAGCTTGAGCACGAGCCAGGCGACGGGGCGCCAGAGTGGGCTATGCAGCAGCAGAACGTGCGCCTGGACTCTGCTGTCCCACTGCTCAGCGTGCTTGTCGACCCACGACCGCACCAGGCCCAGCTGACGGCCGCCGACGCGGGGCCATCGCACCGCTCCCGGGTCCCACAGCACGGTGAAGGGCCTGCGCCGATCGAGGGTCCGGCTCATAAAGGCGAGGAGCGCGGTGAGGGTGGCTTCGTCCACGGTGCGGCCCAGTTGCACGAGCAGCCGCGGCAGTGGTCCAGCGCTTGGCGCTCGCAGCAGCTCCACCGTGCCACCATGGCCGAGCGAGACGGGACCCAGCAGCACTGTGGCGTCTCTTGCTGCAGCGGAGGGCGCGGGCGACGAGTAGGTCCACGCCAACGCTACAGCGAGCAGCACGGCAGCAAAGGACGTCAACGAACCCGACATCAGCGCTCTGGTATAGCCCCAGCCGACTCCGTGAACTCTCGCGGGGCTCTGCGGAGTGGCTTCGCGGCGGCGCGCCCAAACAGAAGAGAAAAAGAATAGCCCGAACAGCGGGATATTCGACCGACGGACGTACGGACACATGTGTAAGAGCGCGCACGAGTGGGTGTGCGAGCAATATCGAAAGACGGTGAGGCCGGGATCGCACACGGCAGGGGTGGCGGGACGGTTGTGGAGCGAAGTGGCTGTAGCCAGTCTCAAGCATCGATGGGACAATAAGATGAGATTGCCAGATGAGTGAGAATGGGGGGAAGGACAGGCGAGCGACATTTGACGACGTAGGAGCCACAATGTGACGACCAAAACGATCTTGGGGGCCAGGGTGAGACAACAGGTCGGGGTGCCACACGCCACACGGGGCACACCACAGGCCGTATTCTAGAGGGGGGAAAGAAACGGGGAATGAGGGGCCCCGCCACGAGAAGTGCGTTCTGGGGATGCAGAGGCAGCGTGCAAAACGGCGAGGGATGAGGCCACAAAAGAGGCGCGCGAGGCAAGGAGGAGACTCGGAGAAACTGAGGGACTGGGACGACTGGAAACAAGAAGACAGTGAGCCACCACAGGCATCGTTGGCGCACATACTGAGCGGCAGCTGCGCT
>NW_005200770.1:5554-7386 GCF_000372725.1 Emiliania huxleyi CCMP1516 | reverse complement strand
CGGCAATGTCGCACTTGAAGGTGACCAGCTGAGCGACGAAGACGGGCGCCAGCACGACGAGCATGTCGGCGATTCTATGTGGTAAAATGCGGACGGACGACGACAGGGAATGTGCATCGCTAAATCCCTTAAGCCTCCCCTTCAATCCCACGCCGCCTTCGAATCATCTACGATGACCATCTACGATCACCCGATCGTAGTTCTGAGGAAGTCTGAGATGATGGATGTAACATGCGCGAGAGAAACCAGACAGAGAGAGTCGAGAGGGCGGGCGAGAGAAAGAAGCGCTCGCACCAGTCGCGGGCCACCGATCGATGGCCTATGACCCCCGAGAAACCCTTCGGGTCCAGCCCTCTCAGTTCACGCCAAAATTCCTACACTGTCCGTGAACCGCGAACCGTGAACGAACCGCGTCCGCGAACCGACCGGCGGTTGCGGGTTGGTTCCGCAAAGATTTTTAGCAGATTTTTAGCAAAACCGGTACCTTTTTCGCAACGTTCTTGTTTTCTTGTAAAGAAAGAAAGAAAATTCGGGCCGCTCCTCATCGCAAACCCTGTCAGCAGAGTCCTACCTACGGCGGGATGTAACGTAAGAGCAACGTACACTGAAAAGAGAACCCAAGGGAGCGATGGGAGGACGGCACGCCGCCACCACACAGGGATTTTAAGGAGAGGAGTGTGGTGCTAGCCGTTCTTGTCAAAACGAAAAAGCATTTTTCTTGGAGCACTTGGAGTGCAGTC
Organism: Emiliania huxleyi CCMP1516; assembly: GCF_000372725.1. NCBI lineage: Eukaryota > Haptophyta > Isochrysidales > Noelaerhabdaceae > Emiliania > Emiliania huxleyi. The sequence goes on along the minus strand of NW_005200770.1, from coordinate 6,646 downwards.
ATCAACCTCACATCCAGGGCCGGGGAGCTGAGAAGCGCACCCAGCGAGCCGGATGATCGGCATCGGGCTACGGGCTAGAGAGCCCTGACCCCTAGCTAGGGGGGGTGCGCATTCGCAGGGCAAGGGCCTTAAAGTAAACACGGGTCTCCGAGGGTTAGCTCCGCGCTCCAGGTTTCCCCTAGCAGCAGAACGCCCCCTCTACTCGGAGCTAGAATACTCTCCGAGGGTTAGTTCCGTGTACCAGGTTTCCCCTTAACTGCAGAACGCCCCCTCTACTCGGAGCTAGTGATACGAGAATACGTACTGCCCCCACGCAGTACCAGTACTACTCGACGATACGCAGCTGCGAAGTACCTATAAAGAAACAGCGAGGTAAAGTTCGGCGGCTATGATAAACCGAAAGTTGTCGTAAAACGCGGGCGAAAGCAAAGCAGAGGGCGGCGCTTTTTGCCGCAGCGATGCCCGCAGCCTGTCGAGCAGCTTCCGCGGCGCCCATGCGCCGCGGGGTTGACCGACAGCCGCGCCTCTCGCGCCTCCCGTGCCACGCACGGCGACGCGCACCCTGCGCGCCAGTCGGCGCATTGGCAGTACTGCACCAGCCAGCACGGCGTGGAGCAATGCATCCAGGGCATTGTGCTGGGCGCCAACCAGCATGCCTCAGGACAGAGCAAGGGAGCATGCTGCGCACCCTGGCGCAGCGCCAGCTCGCCTCCAAACAGGCACTCTCACCACTGCACAGCCGCCCACGAGCGCCCGCAGCTGCACTGCTCAACACTGAAGCTCAGGAGCCTCCCCTTGTTGTCGCAGCTTTGTGCAGTGCAGCGTGCGAGCAGCGCAGCGCCAGGCCGACCCCTGGCACGCCCGGGCGGCTGTGGGACGGAGGCCCGCCGAGCGAGTGCGAGCCGCATCGGCGGCCATGTCTCCTGCCGCCGCGAGTGAGCGGCGCAAAGAGGCAGCGTATTTTTCTTTCTTCTTTGCACAACACTAAATAAATAAATAAAACAGACATCCCAAGCTAGGGCTGGGTCGAGGACAGACACGTCCCCACCTTTGCAGGATTTGCACAAAAAGAAAGAAAGAAAGAAAACAGAC
>NW_005200770.1:0-2241 GCF_000372725.1 Emiliania huxleyi CCMP1516 | reverse complement strand
GCTGGGGGGGGCGACAGGGAGGATGTGGCCTTGAGTTATGTGTACGCCAACTCAGGGTGTGTGTCAGCCAGCTGGCTGTGTGTCTTGTGAGCTTGTTTGTGTCTGTGTGTCGCTCGTGCGTGTCGTCATCATCTGTCCAGCGTCCACCCATACCGCGTTGGTGTCCAGTCCGAGCCTGGCTGTTCTTCACCTTTCTACCTACCTACCTACCTGTTAATAATAATACAGACGGACGGACACTTGCTGTAGCCACATAACACGCACACACTCACACCGCACCTTTTTCTTTGACTTTACTCTGTTTGGTTTAAAAAGTTTCGCGGTGGACTGTGCGTGGAGTACCGTGGATCCGAGAGAGAGATTTTTAGAAGCCAACAAGAAATGTGTCACACAGAGTGATTTGCGCTCGGCAGCTTGTCGACTACCAGCCGGAGCCGGAGTCGGAACCGTAGCCGAGATGGTCTTCGAGGGTGTCGAATATGTCATTCGCCTCGCTAGTGGAGCCGGTGCCGCATGAGTCGCGGTCGGAGGAGGAGTCGTCGGAGGAGCGGCCGGAGAACTCGCGCTTGTCGCGCCTGATGCGCTCTGCGCCGAAAATGGAGAACTCGCGCTTGTCGCGCCTGATGCGCTCTGCGAGGGGGCCGGGGTCGTGGTCGTCGTGCTCGAGCGTCGGGTAGGTAGCGCGCCTTGCGACCTTGTCGGCCGTGCTGCCGTCCCAGTAGAAGGTGTACCAGTCGCCGCGAGGGTAGTACCAAGCGTTGACCAACCTGTACCGTCCGAGAGCGGCCGCCTGAGCGGCCTGAGCAGCCGCCTGAGCAGCCGCCTCTGCAGCGGCCGCCGCCGCCGCAGCCTTCTGCGCCGCCGCCTGTGCTTCTTGCCTTGTTTTGCCTTCTTCTTGGTGCCCATCGAGGTGTCATCAAGTGACTGGCTGGCCCGCCAGAGGTCGTGCTCTGGACGGCTGGGGCAGGGCGACTCACGGGGGGAGGAGGGGGACGAGGGCGGAGGCAGGCACAGCTGCTCTCCGGTGGCCTCGCGTTGGTGGCGGAACCCGATGGTTCCGTCGCAGCCGCGCACTGTGCCGTAAGGGTTGTAGATTTCGAGAGGGAAACGGGCCAACGCTTCCGAGAAGGGGAGAGGAAGACTTGTGGAGCGTAAACAGTAGATGAAATCGACGACGTAGCCGCCGCCGCGCCGCCGCCCGCCCTCGTGGCCGCCATAGACGCGGCTGAGGAAGAGGTCGGCGGTGCGCCCGCTAGGCGGGCAGGCCTTGAAGAAGTTGTTCAGAGAAGTGCGAGTGTTGAGGCCGCGCGCAGCGGCCTGTATCTTGGTGATGAGGATCGTGATGATGATGGTGCCCTTGCTCAGCAGGAGCGCGCGCTTTCTCTTCTTCTTGGATCCGCGGTAAATAAATAAACAATAAATAATAAAAACGGACACCTCTCTACTGTGAGGTGGGTAAAAAGGAACAGGTCCCCGCGCCCGTGGTGGTGGCGCGCTGCGCGCGCCGCGCGCGCGCCGCGATTTATTCCCGTTCCTCAGACCCCGAGACGCGAGAGATCGTGTGCGACGACCCACGAGTCACGAGAGTTTTTAAAGTCACGACCAACGACAGAGGCAATCCCACGCAGAACCTCCCCGCCTCAACAGCCAGCTCCCCATCGCCTTGCCCGCCTTTGGCTTTGCCTTTCGCGGCTGCCAGCACGCGGCTCGCAACGCCCGCCTGTCCCGGCAGCGCCACCAGCGCACGTTCCCAGTCCGGATGCCAACCTCGCTGCTGTCAGCAGGCGAGCTTGCGCCAGACGCCGCCGTCGCCGCCGCGCCGTCCCTCACCGACGCGGCGGCGTCGAAACGAAGCGCGAGGCGCACGAAGAAGTGCTCGCTCCACGTCGAGGTGTCCTAGAGCACAACCGGCCGCCGAGAGGTCTACCCAAAGGCGCCGCCGAGACCCACGGACACACTGCTCTGGCAGAGAGCTTTCCTGCTGCAATTGCCAGCAAAAGTGAGGCGGCGCGTGCCGCGGTGCGCGGCGCCCGGCAGCGAGGCAAGCTGCGGTCCCCGCCCGCTCGCACCTGCTCGCAGAGAACACGGTGAGGTACGAGCAAGGGCTGCCTCTCACCCCCCTCAGCTGCCCCGCTCTCCCGCTACCGTCTCTCACCGGGCGCACGAGGTTTGCACCGCCGCCCGCAGCCGCCTGAACCGGCCCAGCTCCTCGTCGAACGCGCGCGCCCCGTCGGGCCCGCC
>NW_005200771.1:0-4077 GCF_000372725.1 Emiliania huxleyi CCMP1516 | reverse complement strand
GTCGGTGTAGCGCTGGAGGAGCTCCCCCACCGGCAGGGCCAGCCCGGCTGGGGAGGGAAGGCCGGGGAATGGCTGGCGTCCATCAGCAAACGTGCGCGAGGAGCAATACGAGCCCTCCCACAAACCCTCCTCGCTCGACCCCACCTATTGGACGGACATGCGTGTCGTGGGCGGGCCAACACTCGAGTGGGGGCGCGGATTTATCTCGGCGGCTCCTCGGGCGTCGAGGTGACAGCGACGCCGAAAAAGTTGGAGGCCGATTCAGCCGAGTCCAGGGCTGCGGTGAGTGCGGCCACGGCGCTTAGCTGCCGCCTCCTCGCTGTCTGTCGTGAGGGTGACGGTGACAGTTGACTCAGCGAGGCGCCTGATAGTCGCGTGATGGGCGAAGTGCCAGAGCGTGCTGTAGGCGGGTCAGCGGGCGGGAGTTGAGGGTTCTCCGATGCGACTCACCTGCGTCGGTCGGTGCTGCACGTGACGTCGGCCCTCCCATGCTCGTTAGGCCCACGACCTTGCGCGCGAAGTCATCCCTGAAGGCTTCGTCGGAGTAGTCCTCGCTCGTCGAGAATCTGAGGGTGACCTCGATGAGCGAGTCTCCCTCTCTGGTGTCGCGGGTAGGGCTGGTGGGAAGGGCGGAGGCTTCGGTGTGGGCGGTGGCGGCGAGGGCGGAGGTGGCGGCGGCGGCGCGGGCGGTGGCGGCGTGGGCGGTGGCGGCGTGGGTGGAGGGGGCGAGGTGGATGGCGTCGGTGGTGTCGGCGGAGGGGGTGAGGGCGGCGGGGGGGAGACATCCAGCGGGACGTGGCCTGGATCATGGGGAGGCGACGGTGGTGGGGACGGAGAGGGTGGCGGCGCGGGCGGTGGCGGCGTGGGTGGAGGTGGCGGCGGCGGCGCGGGCGGTGGCGACGTGGGCGGTGGCGGCGTGGGCGGAGGGGGCGAGGTGGATGGCGGCGGTGGTGTCGCGGCGGAGGGGGCAAGGGCGGCGGCGGGGAGAGATCATGGGGAGGCGACGGTGGTGGGGACGGAGAGGGTGGCGGCGAGGGCGAGGCCGTTCCGCCGGATGCAGCTGCGCAAGCTGCGAGATTGCGCGCATCTTGGTATCCGTCATAGGCCGTGCCGTCCTCAAAGTAGACAGGACCATCCTCGCCAAGGATGGGCCCTTTGAAAAGGATTTGCAGACAGTCAATCGAGAACGGGTCTGCTTCCGTGCCGCCTGTGAAGCAGCTACACTTCTTGGAGGTCGAATAAGTCATATATGGGTTCGGATCGTCTTGAGAGCCATTCTCGTCGTGCCAGGCTTTGCATGCGTCGATACATGCGTCCCCATCAGCGACTTCTCCGTCAATAACGCTGTCGTCACGGCGCTGCGTACTTCATCTCGCCACCCTGGACGCAGAGGCCTGTGTCGACATCTGTTTCCGGGCACGGGTTTCCGGTCCACTGGCTGGGCTTCAAAATGGGCTGTCCCGTTTCGCTAGGTGTCGCGATGGTCCTCCATGGTGAAGGAACCTTGAAACATGTGGCAATTTTCGCCTTCTCCTTCCATGTTGAAGAAGAGCATAGTCGCACGCCCCGAATGTGACAAACAAAGCGCACTGTTGCACGCACCCCACGAGGGTCGTCACGTGATCTTTTGCACTGATTCTGACTCACTGCATTCTTGGGAGTACCAGGTTGAGCACCGAGTGCCCTCGCTGTTGAACAGGTGATTCACGTCTCCGGGTGGGAGAGGCGACGGCGGCGGCAAGGACGTTCCATCCGGGGGGTCGATGGGGGAGCCCAACCTCAGCTCCCCCGGGGGACTGAAGGAGGAGGTGTCGCTCGAGGTGACGAACTGATAGTAGCCCTCACTGCTGTAGTCCTCGATCTGCGAGATGGCAACTGGCACGGAGTCGAGGGAGTAGATTTGGCTCAGCCATCTCCATGCCTCCACCGGGCAGGGAAGTTCCGGCGAGAGTCAGGAGAGAGCACGATATGCCGCCGCTAGTGCTAACTTTGATGACTGAGTTGCCGCCGACGGTCTGGACGCCGTCGGTGACAACCATTGGCGAATCTGTGCACACACACCGTTGCTGCCGCAGGGCCGCCAAATCAAAAGCACCGCGACGGCCGTTGTCGTTGCCTGTAATCCTCGCGCAAATCCACAAACAAACCGTTCGCGAATATAACAGGAGGGACCGAAACGGCGCGTTCTCCGCGCTCAAGCTTAAAGTGCTTAAGGGAGAGCAAGAGCGCGCGGGCGGCGCGGCGGGTGTGTGTGGGGGGGGGCGTCTGTCTGCCTCTCCCGTATCTCGCATCGCAGTCTCTCTGGCCAACTGTCGCAGTCTCTCTCACCTCGGGGTCGTCGCACCTCGGAGCACCGCTTTTCTTAGACTAACTTTCTTACTATCCTCGGAAATAATAGTTAGCGCAGACAGCGCGGGAAAGGGGTTAAATGCGCTTCATAGCTACAAGCTAGCAACGACTACCTTTTACGACAAGGCTAGAGTCAGCAACCACGCGGTACAGACGAAGCCACTGACTCAAGCTGACTCACGGCCGTGCCCCTGTTGATCGCATGATTACTATTCGTTTGAGTTTTGACATGGTCCGCTGTGACGCCTCAAGCGATGTGCTGGGCAAACCGATAGTTGGAAGCACAGGGAAAGCACAGGCGCCAGGTCAATGGAGCAGGTCATGCGTGCTTCATGCTTGTCACTGCTTAACTATCTCACCATGCTTTCACCATGAGCTCGCACGTCACGAGCTCGCCAATCGAGCCAGTCTCGTCGCGAGCTCATTTCGAACTCGCCACGTCCCACGATCTCGGCATGATCTCGCTGCGACCTCGCCACAAGTGTATCGCCTCGCATCCACTCGCGCCGGCCATACGAGCGGCTCGATCGAACGGACACTACAGGAGAGTCTCGATCTCAGTGCTTGCTCTACCTACCGATGTGGTGAATATTTGATTGCCGGCGCGGACTGCCTGTAAGATACCCGGCGCCACGCCTGCGAGAGGACGGAACATGGGGTTCACGCTGACCGTCTTCGCGATCGGCCTTGCGCTGCGCAGCCATCTGACAGCGCGCCATGCAGGTTTCAGCCTCACGCAGCGCGCTCCTGCAGCAGCCTTGGTCTCGACAGCCTCGGCCGCTGCCTCCGTTCCCGCTCTCGCCACCGCTGCCGCGTCCCGGACTGCCACTATCAGCCCGCAGCAGAGGTCGCTCGAGGAGCGGTTCGGCGCCTTCCCGCGCACCTGGGTGCCGATCGCGTCCACCTTTGAGCTCGAGCCCGATCGGCCGACGCCAGTAAAATTTCTCTCGCAGGATTACGTCGCGTTCCGCGACAACAGAGGCGAGTGGCGCGTGATGGACGACGCGTGCCCGCACCGCCTCGCGCCGCTGAGCGAGGGCCGCATCGACCGCGAGAGCGACCGCATCGAGTGCGCATACCACGGCTGGTCCTTCGAGCCGTCCGGGGCGTGCGCGCGCATCCCTCAGGCCAGCGAGTCGGTCGCCGCGGGCGCAGTGCCGTCGAGGCGCGCATGCGTCGCCTCGTACCCCACGCGCGAGCACAAGAGCGTCCTCTGGGTGTGGCCGTGGGAGGAGGACTGCCTCACCGTCGCCGGCGACCTCCGCGCCCAGCCCGAGGGGTTTCTGCGCGGCGTTGCGCACGACGCCTCCACGTACACTCGCGACCTACCCTACGGGTGGGACACGCTCCTCGAGAACATCGTCGACCCCGCCCACATCCCGTTCGCTCACCACGGGCTGCAGGGAAAGCGCGACGATGCCATCGCGATCAACATGACCAGCCCAATCCCCATCCACGCCGCCGACGCCGCCGACGCCGACGCTGACGGCGGCGGCGGCGGCGGCGGCGGTGGCGGCGACGCGGCTTCGGGCGTGCGCGGCTTCTGGTTCGACTTCGGCGACCGGACGATGGGCAAGCGCCGCGCCGGCGTCGGTGCGTTCCGCGCGCCGTTCGTGGTCGCGTACAACGCCGACTACGAGGCTCAGTACGACAAGAAGGGCCGGCCGAGGCCGTCGCGCCCTTTCAACCTGACTGTGGTGTGCGTGCCGACAAGCGCGGGCCGCTCGA
>NW_005200772.1:6175-8068 GCF_000372725.1 Emiliania huxleyi CCMP1516 | reverse complement strand
CGGCTCGCCTGGCATCCGAGCAGGCCCGGGCGGAGGCGGCTGCGGCGGCGCGGCAGGTGTGCTTGCAACGCACCGACCCCTCCCCCCTCCCCCTGCCCACTCGGCTTGACCCTGCGCCTCTTCGTTCTGCCAGGCGTCCGAGGAGACGAAGGCGGCGCAGGCTGCGGCGCGCGAGGCTGCCCGGCGCGACGCTGACGAGTCAAAGTCCGCCGCCGCCGCGAGCAAGAAGGCGGAGGCGGCGGCGGCGGCGGAGGCGCGGGCGGCCGCAGACGCGCAGAAGCGGGTCGAGGCGGAGTCCAAGAAGGCGGCGGAGGAAGCTGCTCGCAAGGAGGCTGCCGAGGCGAGGGCTGCGGCTGCGGCTCAGCAGAAGACCGAGGCGGAGGCGGCCAAGCAGCGTGCGGCGGAGGAGAAGGTGGGCCTCTCCCTTACTTCCCTCGTCACTCTGCCGCCTCCCTCACATACACACGAACACGCACACTCGCAGCTCTTCCGCCCGCCCTGCAGCTCACCACCAGCCTTCCCGCCGCCCCTCAGGCCGAGGCGAAGTCGCGCCTCGAGCAGTCCAAGCTCGACACCGCCCGCCAGCAGCAGGAGGCGCGAGCGGCCGAGGCTGCGAAGAAGGAGGCGGCCGCACGGGAGGCAGCCGAGGCCAAGGCGGCCGCGGTGGCTGCCAAGGAGACTGCGGCGCGGGAGACGGCCGAGCAGAAAGCGGCGGCGGCAGCGCAAAAGAAGTCCGAGGCCGAGGCGGCCAAGCTGGCTGCGGAGACTGCTCGCGCAGAGAAGGCTGCTGCGGCGACGCGGCAGGCGGAGGAAGCCAAGGCGGCGAAGGCGGAGGCGGCGCAGCAGGCGGCCGCGGCGAAGGCGCGCATTTCCTCTGACCTCTGACCCCGATGCCCCCCCCCCCCCCCCCGCGCCCCTCCCAACACCCACAACTATTCCACCTTGCGATGCAGCTCACCACCAGCCCCGCCGCCGCCCCTTAGGCCGAGGCGAAGTCGCGCCTCGAGCAGTCCAAGCTCGACACCGCCCGCCAGCAGCAGGAGGCGCGCGCGGCCGAGGCTGCGAAGAAGGAGGCGGCGGCACGGGAGGCAGCCGAGGCCAAGGCGGCCGCGGTGGCTGCCAAGGAGACTGCGGCGCGGGAGGCGGCCGAACAAAAAGCGGCGGCAGCAGCGCAAAAGAAGTCCGAGGCCGAGGCGGCCAAGCTGGCTGCGGAGACTGCTCGCGCAGAGAAGGCTGCTGCGGCGACGCGGCAGGCGGAGGAAGCCAAGGCGGCGAAGGCGGAGGCGGCGCAGCAGGCGGCCGCGGCGAAGGCGCGCATTTCCTCTGACCTCTGACCCCGATGCCCCCCCCCCCCCGCGCCCCTCCCAACACCCACAACTATTCCACTTGCGATGCAGCTCACCACCAGCCCCGCCGCCGCCCCTTAGGCCGAGGCGAAGTCGCGCCTCGAGCAGTCCAAGCTCGACACCGCCCGCCAGCAGCAGGAGGCGCGCGCGGCCGAGGCTGCGAAGAAGGAGGCGGCGGCACGGGAGGCAGCCGAGGCCAAGGCGGCCGCGGTTGCTGCCAAGGAGACTGCGGCGCGGGAGGCGGCCGAGCAGAAAGCGGCGGCTGCGCAACGTGCGGCGGAAGAAAAGGGGGGCCTGCTTCTCCCTCTGGCCCCCCCTCAAAAATCTTTCACCCCGCCCTGGAAGGTTAACACCCAAACCCGGCCGCCGCCCCCTTAGGGCGAGGGCAAAATCCCCCCTCGAGGAAGTCCCAAGCTTCGACCCCCGCCCGCCCAGAAAAAAGAAGGCGCCCCCCGGCCCCAAGGCTTTCCAAAAAAAGAGGGGCGGCCCCCCCCGTGAGGGGATCCCCAAGGCCCAAGGCGGGCCCCCCGAAGAAAGCCCCCCCCCC
>NW_005200772.1:0-2188 GCF_000372725.1 Emiliania huxleyi CCMP1516 | reverse complement strand
GCTCCCCGGACCTGGATGTGCGGTTACTGACTGCACTCCAAGTGCTCAAGTGCATGTATGTATGTATGTAGGAAGGTGAAGAACAGTCAGGCTCGGACTGGACACCAACGCGGTATGGGTGGACGCAAGACAGATGATGACGACACGCACGAGCGACACACAGGCACAAACAAGCTCACGAGACACACAGCCAGCGGGCTGCCACACATCCTGAGTGGGCGTACACATCACTCAGGCCACGTCCCCCCTGTCGCCCCCCCCAGCACTCCAAGGTGCCAAGAGACAAACACAGCACAACAACACAGACAGGCGACAGGGGCGAACGTGTGAGACTAGAGCAGGCTTGCTCCGCCTCTAGCAATCTCGTCGCCGGCCGCAAGGCACGGGCGAGACCGTGTGTGGGGTCTTGTGAGGTGTCTATGGACGCCCTCCTCACAGGCTAGCGGCCAGCCGCCAGCCCTATCTCGCACTCATGGGTGACGACAGTTCATTGGATGAGTGGTGCAGGTGGGTGGGCGGCGGCGTGTCTGGCGAGGGAGCGGCGGTGGCGGCGGAGCGAGGCGGCGCGAGCGGCGCGGTGGCTGACATCGCGAGAAAAAAGACTACAGTATTTAAACAAAAGAACTCTCTCTCACAGCAGACAGGCTCGACACAGGTGCGAACTGGCGCGTGCTAGTACTATCACAGGCGCACACCACCGGAGCCGCCTAAGCGACTCCGTTAAGAACGGCAATGCACTTAGCTCCGTGCACAATGCCGCTCTCCCGTCTCCCCGCACGCTAGCTCGTTCACCGTCTGCCACGCCACGGCGGTGTGTGTGGAGAACGACAGACAAGCGGTCAAGCGCTGCATCTGCAGCCCGTGCCAGTTCTTGGTGGTCCATGTGACCTCATCGAGGTGCTGAGCGTGCGAAAGTTTGTTACTCAGCTGGTCCGCCGCCTGCCGAAGAATTTTGCGGACGCCGCAGCCGCCGAACGTCTCGCGGGTCGCAATTCTTCTCCCGCGCGAACCGGTCGCACCTCCGCCTCCCCCTGACCCTGACTACAGTATTGGGGATAACAAGTCCGGCCGCGCGCTCACCCTGCGCTCACCGCAACCATCGGCACAAGAACTGAGCATGCTCTCTCCCGTCGGCCGCGAGCCGACGCCCTCCTCGCTCCGCATGCTCACCTCGCTCGAGCTCGGCCGCAAGCGCTGGGTGAAGTTGAGCCAGCAGGGCCGCGCCGCGCTGTCGTCGCACGTCAACGCTCGCTCGCAGCTGGAGTATGTGCAGCCCGCCGAGAGCTGGGAGGGTTTTGCGGGCGTCGCCGGCGCGGCGGGCGCGCGGGCGGTGCGCGAGAGGACCGAGGCGCGGCTCATCGCCCAGCAGCGCGACCGGTGGGGGGTGCTGCAGTCTGCGCTCGACGAGCTCTCGGCCGTCGTGAGTGCGATGCGCGTGGCGGTCGACGAGCACTCCGGCCGCGTGGCGCGCGCCGCAGCACAGCCAAAGGCGGCACCCGCCGACCCGAGCACTGCGCCGCTGCTTGCGCAGGCGGCCATCTCCGCGACCTTGAGACGCTTCACAAGCACCTCCGAGACACCTCCGAGACACCTCCGAGACACCTCCTGGACTCCCCCGAGGCACCTCCTGGACTCCCCCGAGGCACCTCCGAGGCACCTCCGAGTACTGCTCCGACGCGCCGCAGGCGTACCGCGTGGTGGAGAGCTTCGAGGCCGAGCTCCGCCTCAAGCGCGAGATCGCAGCAGAGATGGAGCTGCCCGCAGAGCGGTTGTGAGTGCCGGCCCCCGGACCGCACACCCGGGCCAACCGCCCACGCCACGCCCAAGCACCACCCAAACTCACTCGGGCTCCGCTCAACGCATGCAGGCCCCGCCCTCTCTCTGCGCGTGCGCCCTGCCTGCCCCACCCCCGCCTCCGCGTGCCCCCCCCACCCCCGCCTCCGCCTGCTCCACAGGTGCGCCGCCGACGACAGCGCGCGCGTGCACCTCTCCGCGTGGGCGCGGGATGAGCCGAGATCACCCGAGATCACCCGGAAAGGGCCGAGAAGGGCAGGGATAGGAGAGTGGATGGGAGTGTTGAATGCGAGCAGGTGCTCGAGCCGCTGGCGGAGGAGGAGGGGCTGGGGCTGCTGCTCGGGCTCGGCGAGCCCACATGACGCTTTTCGTGAATCCGTTCTCGACTTCGCTC
>NW_005200773.1:5597-7329 GCF_000372725.1 Emiliania huxleyi CCMP1516 | reverse complement strand
CGCCCTCGCCGCCGCCACCCTGGCCGACGCCCCCGTCGCCGCCGCCACCCTCACCGACGCCGCCCAGCCCGCCTCCGCCAAGCCCGCCACCGCCCTCGCCTCCGCAGCCACCCAGGCCGCCTCCGCCGAGCCCGCCGCCGCCCGTGCTGCCCCCACCCTCGCCATACGCTCCAGGGGTGTTCATCTTCTGGCCCGCCATTTTGCATTCGATCGTCTTTGATGGCACGCCCGACGATCTAGACGCTGTTGAGTATGCGCGCCTTCTCGCCACTGTTTGGCAGCAGCATGGGGTTACAGACACGCACAGCGTCTTGAGCAGCCGGAGACGAGCCGACAGCTGCACCGATGAGACCATATCGGTGATGGCCAGCATGCCGCGCACGGACGTGAGTGAATCGCAACTCGCCGCAGTAGAGGTGCAGGTGCGCGACGCCGCCCAAGAACTCGGTCTCAACAACTTGACCAGCCTTGCCCAGAAGCTGGGTGTACGCGTCGTGCACCAATCTGGCGAGCTGCGTTTTGACACTATCGCGCTCAGCGCGACCCCAACGTCGCCACCAGCGGAGCCGGAGCCATCGCCGCCGTCACTGCCACCCTCATGCGACAACTCATGCGGCGCGACAACCTGCCTGCAGCTGCGAGGTATTCTATCGTGCGAAGATCTCATCGTAAATCTCGGCTGCGATTGTCACGGCTGCTGCGTGGACAACAGACCCTCACCAGGCACGCCGCCGCCGCCGCCAAGCACACGACCCTCGCCACCGCCACCGTCAGAGTCTCCGAAATCGCCGCCGCCGCCGTCGCCGCCGCCGTCGCCGCCGCCCTCGCCGCCGCCCTCGCCGCCGCCGCCCTCGCCGCCGCTCGACTGCCCGTGCCTCACCGCCTACCCGGCCGGCGTCAGCCTCGTGAGCGGCGAGGTGCAGGTCGTCGCGGCGGACGGCGTGAGCCTCGCGTACCCCGGCACGTACGGCCTCCACGGGTGCGACTCGCACGACAGCGGGCTCGAGCCGTCCTGCAACTCGACCGGCTACCCCGGCTGGTGCGAGCACGAGTGGTGCTACGTCGACCCGACCGCGTGCAACACCGAGTACAGCACGACCGCGTACGTGGTGGGCGCCACCCTGCACTACTCGTACCGTGCGTGCGGCTTCAGCAACGAGTTCGAGAGCTGGTTCTACCAGCCGCCGCCGCCGCCGCCGCCGCCCTCGCCGCCGCCGCCCTCGCCAACGCCGCCACCACCGATAAGAGTGGTTCTCCAGATCGGGCAAGCGTTCAATACTGAATCTCAGGTGACGTTCAGTGACGTTCAACTCCAAACGTTGATTGAAGAGGCAATCGCGAACATCACCGAGATTCATAACTTAACGGATGTCTCGGGCGAGGTCATAAGTGCGTTCGCCACATCGCCCACACTACCTCCGTCAGCTCGCCGACTTCAAGATGCTAAGACACTCACTGTTGAGCCTGATACTTCTGCGTGCAACGCGGGAGCACTTGGATCAATAATCGGCATCGTGATGCAAGCGACTGGTAGTGAAGCGGAGATTGAAGAAGCCCGAGACGCGATAGCTCAGGCCGTCCGAGACGTGGCCATACGCATTGACGAGGAAATGACGGCTTGCTCAGAGCAGGTGATTTCGAAACAAGTAGTGTCGGCGCCGCCGTCGCCGCCGCACATACCAACCGCTCGCCTGCCCGTGCCTCACAGCCTACCCGACCGGCATTAGCCTTG
>NW_005200773.1:0-2349 GCF_000372725.1 Emiliania huxleyi CCMP1516 | reverse complement strand
GCGTCGTGCACCAATCTGGCGAGCTGCGTTTTGACACTATCGCGCTCAGCGCGACCCCAACGTCGCCACCAGCGGAGCCGGAGCCATCGCCGCCGTCACTGCCACCCTCATGCGACAACTCATGCGGCGCGACAACCTGCCTGCAGCTGCGAGGTATTCTATCGTGCGAAGATCTCATCGTAAATCTCGGCTGCGATTGTCACGGCTGCTGCGTGGACAACAGACCCTCACCAGGCACGCCGCCGCCGCCGCCAAGCACACGACCCTCGCCACCGCCACCGTCAGAGTCTCCGAAATCGCCGCCGCCGCCGTCGCCGCCGCCGTCGCCGCCGCCCTCGCCGCCGCCCTCGCCGCCGCCGCCCTCGCCGCCGCTCGACTGCCCGTGCCTCACCGCCTACCCGACCGGCGTCAGCCTCGTGAGCGGCGAGGTGCAGGTCGTCGCGGCGGACGGCGTGAGCCTCGCGTACCCCGGCACGTACGGCCTCCACGGGTGCGACTCGCACGACAGCGGGCTCGAGCCGTCCTGCAACTCGACCGGCTACCCCGGCTGGTGCGAGCACGAGTGGTGCTACGTCGACCCGACCGCGTGCAACACCGAGTACAGCACGACCGCGTACGTGGTGGGCGCCACCCTGCACTACTCGTACCGTGCGTGCGGCTTCAGCAACGAGTTCGAGAGCTGGTTCTACCAGCCGCCGCCGCCGTCGCCGCCGCCGTCGCCGCCGCCGCCCTCGCCGCCGCTCGACTGCCCGTGCCTCACCGCCTACCCGACCGGCGTCAGCCTCGTGAGCGGCGAGGTGCAGGTCGTCGCGGCGGACGGCGTGAGCCTCGCGTACCCCGGCACGTACGGCCTCCACGGGTGCGACTCGCACGACAGCGGGCTCGAGCCGTCCTGCAACTCGACCGGCTACCCCGGCTGGTGCGAGCACGAGTGGTGTTACGTCGACCCGACCGCGTGCAACACCGAGTACAGCACGACCGCGTACGTGGTGGGCGCCACCCTGCACTACTCGTACCGTGCGTGCGGCTTCAGCAACGAGTTCGAGAGCTGGTTCTACCAGCCGCCGCCGCCGTCGCCGCCGCCGTCGCCGCCGCCGCCCTCGCCGCCGCTCGACTGCCCGTGCCTCACCGCCTACCCGACCGGCGTCAGCCTCGTGAGCGGCGAGGTGCAGGTCGTCGCGGCGGACGGCGTGAGCCTCGCGTACCCCGGCACGTACGGCCTCCACGGGTGCGACTCGCACGACAGCGGGCTCGAGCCGTCCTGCAACTCGACCGGCTACCCCGGCTGGTGCGAGCACGAGTGGTGCTACGTCGACCCGACCGCGTGCAACACCGAGTACAGCACGACCGCGTACGTGGTGGGCGCCACCCTGCACTACTCGTACCGTGCGTGCGGCTTCAGCAACGAGTTCGAGAGCTGGTTCTACCAGCCGCCGCCGCCGTCGCCGCCGCCGTCGCCGCCGCCGCCCTCGCCGCCGCTCGACTGCCCGTGCCTCACCGCCTACCCGGCCGGCGTCAGCCTCGTGAGCGGCGAGGTGCAGATCGTCGCGGCGGACGGCGTGAGCCTCGCGTACCCCGGCACGTACGGCCTCCACGGGTGCGACTCGCACGACAGCGGGCTCGAGCCGTCCTGCAACTCGACCGGCTACCCCGGCTGGTGCGAGCACGAGTGGTGCTACGTCGACCCGACCGCGTGCAACACCGAGTACAGCACGACCGCGTACGTGGTGGGCGCCACCCTGCACTACTCGTACCGTGCGTGCGGCTTCAGCAACGAGTTCGAGAGCTGGTTCTACCAGCCGCCGCCGCCGTCGCCGCCGCCGTCGCCGCCGCCGCCCTCGCCGCCGCTCGACTGCCCGTGCCTCACCGCCTACCCGACCGGCGTCAGCCTCGTGAGCGGCGAGGTGCAGGTCGTCGCGGCGGACGGCGTGAGCCTCGCGTACCCCGGCACGTACGGCCTCCACGGGTGCGACTCGCACGACAGCGGGCTCGAGCCGTCCTGCAACTCGACCGGCTACCCCGGCTGGTGCGAGCACGAGTGGTGCTACGTCGACCCGACCGCGTGCAACACCGAGTACAGCACGACCGCGTACGTGGTGGGCGCCACCCTGCACTACTCGTACCGTGCGTGCGGCTTCAGCAACGAGTTCGAGAGCTGGTTCTACCAGCCGCCGCCGCCGTCGCCGCCGCCGTCGCCGCCGCCGCCCTCGCCGCCGCTCGACTGCCCGTGCCTCACCGCCTACCCGGCCGGCGTCAGCCTCGTGAGCGGCGAGGTGCAGGTCGTCGCGGCGGACGGCGTGAGCCTCGCGTACCCCGGCACGTACGGCCTCCACGGGTGCGACTCGCACG
>NW_005200774.1:286909-288484 GCF_000372725.1 Emiliania huxleyi CCMP1516 | reverse complement strand
TCCGGCCGTGCTCAATACACCAACGTTTGTACCGATCGTACATGGCGTTGCCGTTTGGTGACCGGCCCGGGTACTCGCCCGCGGCGTAGCGCGCCGACTGATTGGCCGCGTGCGCCTTCAGGTCCTCCCACGAGTACGGCCTGTGCAGCGCGCAGCGGCCGGACACGATCCGGCCGCGGCACTCAGCCTGTGGCGCGGCGATTGCTATGGCCAAGGGGGCCGTCAGCCAGCGGCACATGCCTTTGTGTTGGTCTTGCTTGAGAATTCTTCTTGGACTCCTCCCACTCCAAGCCCTGATCCAACAAAAAAAGAAAAACGGAAACTCGAGGGAGCCCAAGCAGCGCCGGGATCCTTTCCACCGTGATGCTCCTCGCCATCATCGTCACCACGACGTGGCTGCGGACGGGGGTCGCCCACGACATCGTGCGCCCGCTCTCCAACGTCGCCGAGATCCCTGCCTGCCTCGCCTGCCAGGAGCGGTGTCGCTGGGCAGGTGCGCCGCCGCCGCCTCCCCCACCGCCTCCTTCCCCGCCGCCCTTTCTATCACCGCCTCCGCCCTCGCCAACTCCTTCATTGCCGCCTCCCCACCGCCTCCTCCCTCGCCCCCCCCCCCCCCCGACGACGCCGCCACCTCCCTTGCCATACCTTACCTTCACCGCACACCGGTGCCGGTGCCGTCTGTGTGTCAGGGAGATAGTCAGGGCCGTCCATCAGAGCTCCAGTACTGACGTAAGCTCGGAGACACCCCATTAGACATTAGTGCGACTCGACCTCTTTGAGTCACTGCCGAAAATGGGCAAAAACGGGGTGATTTTGGTCATCCGTCAAAATATCTGAAGATCCCAATATAGGATTCTCCCCAAACCTTGCTCAGCTGATCCAGCATGGGTCGTAGGCCAGGCCTGGGCAAAGAAACCAGCACCTCATCAGGCTTCCCTGAGCGTCACAGCTCGGTGATCGCGCCGGCCGGACACCACTGAGACGGCCATTCCAGGCATTTGAACGCGACCTTCGGGGGCAAAGACATGGGCTCTATGGCTCAGACTGGACTCCTTTTGGTCGCTTCTGATGCCCTAGGCCACACCTGGGCCTTACCTGGAGCTCTAGGGGGTGGGCTGGGTTTGCCCCCCCAAACTTGCCCGAGGGACCTTAAATCAAACAAATATTTATTTATTTATTTCCGCCAGGAGGGATTAACGCGTTCTAAGCATTTTTCATTGGAATCTGAGGAATCTCTCTGCTCTCTCCCTCTCCCTCTCCCTCTCTCTCTCTCTCTCTCTCTCTCTCTCTCTCTCTCTCTCTCTCTCTCTCTCTCTCTCTCTCTCTCTCTCTCTCTCTCTCTCTCTCTCTCTCTCTCTGTGTGTGTGTGTGTGTGTGTGTGTGTGTGTGTGTGTGTGTGTGTGTCCACCTGATAAGACGTTTGAGGGGGATCGGGGGCTGTGGATGGAGGCGCTCGCTTTATCACGCTCGGTCAAAATTTGCCAACAAGACGCACAGCATGCTCTGCATCTTCCGCTCCCTCTCGCGCTCGCCCCGCCGCACCACGCCACCAATGGGCGCCGCGAGCTGCACGCC
>NW_005200774.1:251965-264532 GCF_000372725.1 Emiliania huxleyi CCMP1516 | reverse complement strand
GGGCGACATCTCGCAGCTGAAGTATCTTTACGCTGTACAGCAACTCCATCTCGGGCACCATCCCTCCGCAGACGAGCAAGCTCTCGCAGCTGGAGTATCTTGGCCTGTTCGACAACGACATCTCCGGCACCGTGCCGTCGCAGCTCAACAACCTGCCGCTGACGTCCTGCGGGCTGGGCGGCACCAACCACTTTGCCTGCCCCCTGCCCGCCCTTCCCGCTGTCTGCACCTCGGCCTTCCTACCAGAGTGCAACTACCCGCCACCTTCGCCGCCCTCGTTCTCACCTCCCTTGGCGCCCTTACCTCCCTCGGCGCCTCCCCATCCGCCTGGCAAGGCCCTCCCGCCGGACCTCTCAATCGTCAATGGCGATGACCAGAGGCTACACCGGCAAGCATCCGGCACTCATTCAGAGCGCGAGACGGCATCGACTCGTGCCCGTGCTGCGTCCTGGCGGGCCTCTTTGGGTACAAACAGCTCACAGTGCGACGACTCGGGCTGCGCTGGAAGGATTCGTCATCCCCCACCCGCATCATTTTGGAGCAAGGGAGGCGCAGTCATGCTCTGCCCTTTGAGAAAATTAGGCTACATTCACATCTTCAAAAGCGGAGGAACCACAATCATGTCGCTTTTTCGCGATGCGTGTCCCGGTGCGATCTACATCCGCAGCTGGGCAGGTGCGTGTGATTTTCCTCCATGTGGAAGCTGGAAGCATGCGGCAGCCAATCGCGCGCGCCATGACAACTACGCCTTCTTCACCTTTGTCCGTGACCCGGTAGAGCGCTTTGCTTCAGCCGTTTACGAGGTGAGCCGCAGAGGGTTCTCCTCGGCCTGGCGCAAGTGCAGGCCGAAGCTCGCAGGGAAGACTGATGGCGAAGATGGTCGCCTCGCTCTGTCAGTCTTGGAGCATTGCGTTGTGCAGCCTTCTATGAGATTGCCAAGAAGGGTAGACCCGCATTTTGAGCCTCAGATCAACTTTATGCTCGATGACGTTAGGGTGTTGAACCAGCTGAAATTCGTTGGGCGGGTCGAAAACCTATCGGAGGACCTGCGGGCAATTCTGCAGTCGCACTCCCTCAATGTCAATGAGGCGCAACTTGCGCAGACGCACTTGCGGCGAAGCGGTGACGCCGGTTTCCACCGCCCTGGTCAAGAGAGAGGAAAGGGGATCCTGCTCAACGTGTCAGGGTTCACAGATGACAATCGCCGTACAATCCTGCGCGCCTACTCCACTGACGTGAGAAGTCATGTGTGAGCTCTCAACAAAGTATGTCAGACGCCGTATTAGCGGTGCCAAAGTCCAGTCGGTGGCCTGACTGACAGCCTCATATTGTGTTTGATGTCTATATGTGTGGTAAAGGAAAAGGTGCGTCGTAGTTCTGACATTCCTCATCTATGTAGTGCCCTAGCTCTTCCCGGGCACGCCCGTCTAAGGTTTAGAACGGCATTCTGCACGATCCGCTCGCTATATGGGTGAACAATGGGGCCTCTCTTTGCCGGAAGAGGGGGTATGATAGCTGAAGGGGTTTCCGTGCCCGTATTCTAGTTTTTATATCCTCTCCCAAACCCAATCCCATACCATACCATATGGGGCAAATTGAATTATTCAATTTGCGCCGGGCGGGCAAACATAAAGTATGTGATTTCGTCAACAAACTGCGCGCGCACCATTGTCCATTCATTCACAAAAAACTCAATACACCATTACGCACCACGGGAGATACCGCCAAAAGAATTCAGGAGGCGGACATGTCTCAGCACACTGGCACGACAAGGGCGCGGACTGGCGCGGACTGGCACACACACCGGCTCACGGCCAAAAGAAGAATTTTAGCAACCTCGCAGAATACGTCAATGAGTTTACGAATCGTGTTCTAAGAGACTACTTCAGTAGAGGTGCATGAATGAGATTTCAGTACCTGAGGGGCTGACGCTCAAGCCTCGCAGGACGTCTTGTGCGGGGCGACGCGACAGCCCTCCCTATATCAGTGACAGGGGCGCTGGCGTGGCGCGGGGCGTGCGTCGCGGGCTCGGGCTGGCGGGGCGCTGGTGCGGCGAAGCACGCGGGCCAGTTGGCGCGGGCTGAGCATTGGGCTCAACAAGGTTTGCCTCTCGCACCCCGTCTGTTTTCCTTTCCTTTTTTCTCTACAACACCCTCTCTTTTCCTCTCTATTTTCCGGGGAAACTCCGTATTTTGTCGATTTCCTCAATTTTGCCTCAGATTTTGCCCCAGACTGCGGCCCAGACCAGCTCTCAGACTCAGGGAAACTCGCGAGTTTCCAGAATGGAGCACCAAACACCCTCTGTTTTCCCTAAGTGGAAATTTCCGGAAACGCAAAGTGCTGGGGACCCTCTGTTTTCCTTTTTGTTTTCCGGAAAACCTTGTTGAGCTCAAGCTGAGCAATTGGCAGGCTGTCGTGGCACGCGCAAAGTCTGGGAGCGAGGCTGCAAGGCGGCGTGCGCTGATGGAGAAGGAAGGCGGCGGCGTTCGAGCGCGGGGCTTGGGCGGCGGGCGGCGAGGCGGGCGTGGAGGCGAGCGGCCAGGCCGGCGAGGCGTGCAGGTGGCGTGCGGCGTGGGAGCGGGGCCGGGCTGGCGCGAGCCGGACGGTATTTGCGTTCTTGCTTTCTTTGAGCGTTTCGCGATATGCGCACTATGCGCAAAAGGTCAACAGTCCCGGAAACTACTTGGACCTCCGCCTCACGTCCGCGCTGCTGCCACGTCGCCGGCCCCCTTCCCCGGCCCCCTTCCCCGCGCCGAGCCGCCCGCCGCGGGCCGCGCTCACGTGCGCTTCGGCCGCGAGCGCACCAGGCCAGCACAGCCATGGGCTGCGTCGAGAGCAAGGCGACGGAGGTCTCAGTGGAGCCCACCCCCACGCCCCCGCCGCCCAAATCGGAGGCATCGCCGCCGCCCCGAGGTGTCTGAAAACGCCGTCCCAACCGCGTCCCTACCTGAATGCCGCCCAGAGAAGGATGCTGCTCCCGGTGCTCCCACTGCACAAACTCCTATTACCTGCTCGGAGATCGTCTGCAATGCTCTCGCCGAGGCTGGCGTGAGCCACGTCTATGGCGGTCACGGTGGCGCCGTAGTGCCACTAGTCAATGCCGTCTGCAGCCACAAGAGCCTCACCTGGGTGTGCACCCGCAACGAGGCCAACGCATCGCTCATGGCCGCCGCGGCGGGAAAGCTGAGCAACGGCAAGGCGCTCGGCTGCTGTCTCTCTACGTCGGGCCCCGCAGTCTCCAATCTGGTCACGGGCCTCCTCGATGCGCAGCTGGACCGAGTGCCTGTCATCGCCCTCACCGGCTGCAAGCCCCGCAGTGATCAGGGCCACTCCGAGTTCCAGGACATTGACCAGGCACGGCTACTCGCGGCGGGAGGCCTCGCCTATTCGATCACGATCGCCGACCCAACGCAACTTCTCTCGGTAATCCGTGATGCCATCGCCATCGCCTTCACGAAGCGCGCCGCCGTGCACATCGCCATCCCCGTCGACATCCAGGTCGCTACCGTGGCGTCGCCGCCGGCGCGCGTCCTCTCATGCAGCCCTGAGACCCTCCTGCAGCGCGTCAAGGCTGGACCGCCCTCGGACGCGTCGCTCCAACGGCTGGCGGCGCTGCTCACCGCAGAGGGCGAGCGCATCTGCTTCGCAATCGGCTGCGAGGCGCGCGATGCCGGTCCTGAAATCCTCGCGCTCGCACACCGGCTCAACGCGCCCATCGTCACACGCCAAGAGCGCCGTCGACGAGGACGATTACCACGCTATGGGTGTCATCGGCGTGCACGGCAAGCCGGGTATGAGGGGCACGGCCGCCGTGCTTGAGAAGACGACGCTCGTCGTAGCCTTCGCCGTCAGCGAGCTCTCGGTGCTCCTGTGCAACTTGCATGGCCTGCAGGTGCGCAAGCTCGTCGAGGTGACCACCGACTCCTTTGGCCTGGCCATGCATTTCGAGGCGGAGCTCTCAGTGACCGCAGACGTGGCCACCGTGTGCAAGCGCCTCGTGGAGTTCCTGCCCAAGAGCCTTGCGGAGCTCTCAAGTTCTGCCATGCACGCAGCCACTGTTGTGTGTGGTGGGCGATATGTGTGGTGGGCGTCAATCGAGCGTGCCGAGGCGATGGCTCTCGAGACGAACGCCAATCGCGTGATCAAGGCTCTCCGCGCACGAGTTGCACGCAAGGCTGGTCTCTCTACAGACGTGGCTGCGCCGCGCCAACCGGCGCCGACGCTCAGAGCGCCCACCGCGATGCTCAAGACCGTCGCGCGTTCGAGCTACTGCCACCAGGCGCAACTGCTCGCTCGGCTCGGCCCGCGGCTGGGCGCCAACGATGTCGTGTGCGTCGACACGGGCGACATCACGCTGTGGACGTCGCTCTCCTTGCGGCTGCGTCGCGGCTCAGTCGTGCTCTCCTCGGAGCGTCTCGGCACGATGGGCTACGCACTCTGTGCCGGCATCGTCGCCTCGGCGCAACGCGGCCCCAGCGCAACGGGCATCGTCATCGCCGGCGACGGTGGCTTCCAGATGACGCTCAATGAGCTCGGAACGGCCATCCAGATGAACTCGCGCCTGGTGATCATCGTCATCGACAACAAGGTCCTCGGCCGGGTTGAGTTCGGCTTCAACAACGCCCAGGGCTGCGCCCTTGCCGGTCCCGACTATCTTGCCCTCGCGCGTGCCTACGGTGCCGACGGCATTCAGCTCACCGACGATTCGCAGATCGACGCAGCGCTCGACGCAGCCTTCGCGGCGAGCGGCGTCTTCATGCTCCACGTCGTCTCGGACCCAGATGTGAAGGCGGAGATGGCGACGTACAAGCCACGGGGCATCGTCAAGGTCGACTCTGCGTGAGGCAACGTGCGAGACAAGTGACGGTTCGGGCGAGGCGAATGACGGTGCAGGCAAGAGACCTGAGCTGAATCGTGTCGACACGGCCTCGTTCGAATCGTGACACTGAGCTTGAATCGTGTCGAGAGCAGCCAGTGCGAGCCGGCGCGCTGGCTTGCGCGTGCGCACCCCGGCGCTCCGGCCGCGCCCCGCACCCCCGCCGGCGGGAGCGCCGGAGCGCCGCGGCGCCGTCGAGCGTGCACCGCACCTGCTCAGCCCCCCGCCCCTCCGCCCAGCCTTCGTGGGGGCTGCGCCATGCACGCGGTCCGTCGAATGGAGAGACTCCAGGTATCAAAACTCCGTCGGCAGGGAGTGTCTGAGAAAGTTTTGCAGAGAGCCACAGGGGGAAAAGAGACACAAAACGATCACGGAATAGACAGCGGGGTGAAGGCGAGCTGTGGCAGCTCGCATCTCACGAACATCAACACGAGGTCGGTGAAGGAGCGATATCAGCGATTGCATCTGGGGCGATCCTCGGCGGCACCGCCCCGCCCAGGCAGCGCTGGGTTGGGGGGCGGCCGCGTCATGTCAGACCGGTGCGTTCGGCGGAGTCTAGGGTAGAGGAGTCGGTCGGGCGCGCGGTGCCGCCTCTGCCTGGCGGGAAGTGTCTCCTTGCTCGCAGGCGAGAGGCGGAACGGCGCGGCGCTTACTGTCACCCGCCCTTCTTGCGGCGACAGATGCCGGCCGAGGAGGAGCTGGAGGCATGGCCCTGCAGCGGGTTGTGCTCCGATGGGCCCTTACCGCGCTCAATCTTTGCGAGGCGCGCAGTCACGCTCTGCTTGTCGGCGGGCAGTTTTGCGGGCGCCTTGCCCGACGCCGGAGCCTCACTCGACGCCGGCGCCTTGCCTGACGCCGGAGCCTTGGCGAGGGCGCTCGTCAGCCGGTCCGGGAGGCTGCTGTCGCTGCAACCGCCGCCGTCGCAGCAAGCGGGAGACGGCGCCGACGCAGCACGCTCCTCCGCGGCGCGCGCCATCCGCTCCTGCTGCACCTGCCTCGCCCGCAGCAGCGCGTCCTCCTTCGCAGCAGCGCCGCCGAGCGTCGAGCCGGAGCGGGAGTGCTGGAGCAGCTGCGCGAGTTGCCACGCGGCGAAGAGAAGGGCGCACGCGAGGGAGATCGGGTATGCTCCGGCAAACTCCGCAGCGCTAGCAAGCATCCCTTCCGCGCCCACCTCAGGTTCCGGCTCGGCGCCAAGGCCGGGCTCAGACTCCATTGGGTATGGGCAAGCCGTAGGAAGGGGCAACCCAGTGTGGGCGCCGGAACGGCGGAGAAAACCATATCGGCGCCGGCCGGCCGGCACCGGCGCACTTTTGCGCCGGCGCCGGCGCACTCTGCGCCGGCGGCGCACTTTTTAACGGCGCACTCTGCGCCGCACCACATAGGGGCTGGCACACCACACACGGACCTAGCACACCGCTACCGTGTGAAAGTGTGACACCCCCAAACCGTAAAAAGCACGACAGTCAAAATCAAGGTTTTTTGTAACGCGAGCTGTGCCACAGTGAAATGGAACTAGCTCTACGCGTGAAGCAGCGCGGGTGGAAACCAAGGAACAAGGAGGGCGCCGCTGGTAAAGCCGTAGCTCCTCGAAAACGGGCAAAAGCGCAAGCGCTGGGAGGCAGGTTTCGTTATCTTCGGCGACGGCGTTCGGGTTTCTACCGGCTGTGATTTTTAGGTTACTGTACAAGCCATTACGCAAGCATGCGCGTCGGTCAGCTGGGCCATCCATCAATGGGGTTCTCTCTACATATGCCTCGATCGCGGCTATGACCTACGGGGAGTGTGACCCACTTGCCCCGGTGCATTATGTGCGTCATCAGACACGACGTCCATCTTGCGTACTCGGGTGTTCCTGCAGTGTTCTCTTGCGTGTCACGGCGCAGAGCCTCCGAGAGGTAAACCGAGCCGCGAGTAGCCGGTCGGCTGCACGCCCCAGCCTTTGCCGAGGAGGGCCGTCTCGAGGCAGCGCGCCAGCAGCTGGTGGCCTACGCGGGGCTACGCGCGCCTCGTGCCTCTCGGTGCCGGCGCCGCAAGGGTCGGGGTTGCTGACGGGGCGGCCTTCGGGGTTCGGGTGGAGCCGGTCAGGCATCAGTCGCACCACGACCTCCTCTGCCTCCTCCTCGCCGCCCTCCCGCCGCCCGCCGCCCGCACGGAAGGGGCCGCCGCAATCGACGTAAGAGACGCGGCCAGGGAAGTCGACACTTAGCCGACCGCCGCTGGCCTCCTCACGCAGCCGCTGGTTGACCTTCTCCACCGCGGGCATGAAGGAGCGGAACGGCGCACCTCTGCGGTCGCAGCGCGGCGGGCAGAGGCGCGGGAGCAGCTCGGCCCCGTCGCCTACCGGCCGAGGTCGAGCCGAGATTGGACGCAGCTCCCGCGTCGAGATTGCGAGCGGCAGTGTCGCGAGCGGCAGTGTGGCCTCGCGGCAGCAGAGCGCAGAGCAGCAGGCGGCCGCGGCTGCGCCGCAGGTACTCGCGCGCGACGGCGAGCACTCCCTCCGCCGTCGGGCCGGGCAGGTGCCCCGCGCCGAGGTTGTTGGTGCCGATCATCACGACGGCGGTGAGGGCGCCGTCCGACGCGAGCGGCGGAGGGAGCTCGCCCCCGTCGCCCAGCCGCCAAAGCAGGTGCTGCGTCTGGTCGCCTGCTCGCGGGCCGGCAGGTGTGAAGAGAGACGCGGCCGTCCAGCCGCCGCAGCTGCTGCGTCTGGCCGCCCGAGATTGCGAGCACAGCCGGCGAGGGCCACCGCCGCGCCAGGGTCTGTGCGAGCACCGCGGGCGTGCCGTTGGCGCGGCCTGCGGGAGTGCCGTACGACGTGCCGCGCCAAGACTCGGTGATGGAGTCGCCTGCAGAGGAGGAGGTGGCGCGACGACTGCGGCCGACGGACCAGGCCGAAGTGTGTGCCTGTGTGTGTGCCTGTGTGTGCCTGTGTGTGCCTGTGAGTGTGTGTGTGTGTGTGCCTGTGTGCCCGTGTGTGTGTGTGTGTGTGTGTGTGTGTGTGTGTGTGTGTGTGTGTGTGTGTGTGTGTGTGTGTGTGTGTGTGTGTGTGTGCCTGTGAGTGTGTGTGTGTGCCTGTGTGCCCGTGTGTGTCCGTGTGTGTGTGTGTGTGTGTGTGTGTGTGTGTGTGTGTGTTGTGTGTGTGTGTGTGTGTGTGTGTGTGTGTGTGTGTGTGTGTGTGTGTGTGTGTGTGTGTGTCCGTGTGTGTGTGTGTGTGTGTGTCATTCACCCCAGAGCGCGAGCGAGCCCTTGCCCGGCGAAGCAGTGTGTGCTGCCGCTTCACTCGCCAGCACGGCCTGCCATCTGAACCACTTCGCGAGTTGTGCCGCAGATCGAGCGCTACGCTGAGTGCGTGGGCTCGCCACGTCCGGCTGCTCCTCCTTCTGCGAGCCGACGAGAAGCCAGAGGCCGGAGCCGGCCGCGAAGCTGGCGAGAAGGAGGCAGGTGGCGCGTGGCGGCCGCACAGCGCCACCGCTGACGAGAGCCGAGTAGGCAGGCATCCAGAGTCCGAGGCGGCAGTGGGACTGGGACGGGGGCGGCGGGGAGGGACAGGCGCCGAAGTGTCTTCTGAAAACTCGGAGTGGGACGCCCAACACTCCGGCAGCGGCAGCGCGGCCAGGCAAGGCCGAAGTTTCTTTTTTCGGCCCTGAGGGGTGGTTGAGGGCTGGCGAGTACAGACCACGCCTGCATTCACAGCACAAGCCCTCGCCAGTGGCTCGAGCATGCGCAGCGAAAAGCTGTGAAAAAGTGAGGCGTGGTCTGTACTCGCCAGGGTTGAGGGGTGGTTGAGGGGTTGAGGGTTGAGGCCCCCCCTCAACCATCTGGTTGACGGTTGAGACCCCCCGTCAACCCTTTAGTTGAGGTTTGAGGCCTCCGGGGCCTATTCACAGGAAGGCTCGCGCGTGATCACAAGATAAACGGAAGAGCCCTGCCGCCAAAAAATCGCTTCGCCTGCGGCGCGCTCTTGCGCTCCTCATACCTCGAGCGCAATCCATAAGTAGGAGACGCTCACTGTCGCCATTCAGGCGCCTGATCTTTCAGCAAAGCGATGGCCTACCAGGTACGAGTTCAGATGCGCGCCCGGCAGAAGACGCTTGTGATGCCGCATGCAGTGGAATGCGCACAGAGAACGGACGGCCAGAGAAGGCAAGGGAAGGAAGAGAAACGGCTGGTGAAGCTCAGCTCACGGCGTAGTATTGCGGTCACTAACCATCCACGGCAAGAGTCACGGTGAATGCTGCCGCATAAAAGCAACAGAGTCGCGGTTGGCGCGATGGTCTTGTCGCGGTTGACGACTTGACGTTGCACACGGCCATAGACGCAGGATCTGTTTGGCGAGCC
The DNA here is from genome assembly GCF_000372725.1 of Emiliania huxleyi CCMP1516. Lineage (NCBI taxonomy): Eukaryota > Haptophyta > Isochrysidales > Noelaerhabdaceae > Emiliania > Emiliania huxleyi. Next base: position 255,321 of record NW_005200774.1, on the reverse strand, counting down.
TCAAGCAGCGAAAGCAGGCGCGAGGAATAATGTCAATCCTGAGATCTCAATTTTGGCGCTAGTTTCGTTTCCTAGTACATCACGACGACTTGGGTCTCATGTAGCTCGACGGCTCTTCGACGGCTCTTTCTGGTTGGATCAGACAGTGCTATCAGTCAACAACACAATGCCGAGAGCAGGGCGGCCTTCGAGCAGGGCGGCCTTCGAGGCAACTAAGTTCCTGCTGCATTTTGCCACTGAACGTACAACTTGATGGCGGGCGGACGTGTCGAGCATGGATCGAGAGCATGGAAGGCGGCCATTGCTCAAACCTGTTTGAGTTGGCCTCCGGGAACAAGGGTGCGTGGCCGGCGCGGTCTGTTTCACGTGCAATAAGGGCAACGCCATCAAAATCGCGCGAACATGGGCCGACATGCCTCCGACATTTCTCAGGGCTCGGACGGAAGCTCTGCAGACAGCCAGACCGCTCTGCGCGCACATTAGTGTGCCGTCGGACCGACTTTTTCAGACTTTACTATTCTGGATACTGAGGGTATGTGCTGCTAGATCTCACTGAGCTGAGCTCGTATCTGCCTTTGGTAAGCCGTTTTGAGTTCGGTAATGTCTCCGGAGACGGAGGGCCGCGTCCGCGGACGGCCATGACGTCGGCCGGGACCGCCCCGTGGGGGCCTCGCGATGGCTGTCAGCGCTCCTCCGGGCTTTGCATCACACCTCCCATTCACGCACGTAGCTGAAGCAAGTACTCGTAAAAACGGCGCGTCAAATGCAGCATCCAGGCGTCTAAAGAAGACGACATGAATGGTTCACAGAGAATATGTTCAGACCTTTGCGCGGGTGTGGTGTGTGGATGGACAGCCATTCCGCGTGGTTGAGGGGTTGAAGGGGTCTGTCAACCACTTGGTTGAGGGTTGAGGCCTCTGTCAACCACGTGGTTGACAGTTGAGGCAATCGGCCTCAACCACCGCTCTGGGCAGACTTTTTCCTCACCTTTCTCCCTCGAATTGTATACTAGTATGTGAGAATCGCTGCTCGTTCCCAGACACACGTCCCCGTTCACACCTTCCTTCTCGATCGGCGCCGTGGTGGGAGGGCGCTCGGACCAGAGCGACGATGCGCGGACCTCGCGAGACCCTGAGCGGCGAGCTTATGTGCGCGTGTGGTTTGTACGGCCGCGAACTCAACTTTGAAGCTGCCCGTGCAGCTTTGGCTGCCGGCGCCTGGGTTGACGGGGAAGCAGGCGTCCTGTCGCAGCGAGACTGTGAGCACTATCACCCGCTGTCGCTTGCCGTCAAGAACGGACACGCAGGCCTCGTGGAGCTGCTCCTCAACGCTGGCGCGACGATCTTGCCTCGCAAAGTGGGTTACTCAGAGTACCCGCCTGCGCATGAGTATGCAGTCCAGGAAGGCACAGTGTGCCTTGCTTTCGAAGCACGGAAGCTGTGTGTGGCTCAGCTCCTGCTTCGCGCACTCAAGGCTGGACTGCCGGCGACACGCGGCGCGTACCGAGACGCCGTGTATGACTCGCTGCTTCTCGCGTCGCGTGGGGAACGGGGCTTTGGCGCCGATATTCTCGCGTTCCTCGTGCGTGGCGACTGGCTTCGAGCCGTGTGTGCTGATAGCAACGACAGCGCGCCGCTGAAGCTCGAGCCAGCGCTAGAGAAGGCCGCGGAAGCGCACCAGGGAGCCCTCAAATGGGAACGCGAGATGCTGGAGCGTGAGAGCACCAGACCTATCAACGGCATCAAGCTGACGCCGGAGCGGAGGCGCAGCCTTCGCGCGCGCATCTGCGCCCTCGAGTGCGTCGGCGAGCAGCTGCACATTCTGCAGGGCTGCGCTGCAGCTGGCCGCAGCCCGCTGGCCATGGCATCGCTCCGATGGCTGCCCAGGGGCCCCTTCGCCGAGTGGCCGTGGCCTGGGGTCACCTTCCCGGCTGCCTTTCGAGCGCGTGCGAAGGCGTTGCTGCAGTGCGCGCGGCGCGAGGAGAGTGGCTCCCTGCACAAGCTCGATCAGCATCTCCTCGAGCTCGTCATCGCTTCCTTGGCCCTGCGCTACTGGGATGGCGAGCCGACAGCGCTGGCCTCTCGCACAGAGCTCCACCTGCCTTGCGGCGAGACCACCGTTGTCTGCCCGCTTCGAGAGACGTGGGCGCGCGGTGAAGCTCCCTCGGCATTCCACCAGCTCGCAGCGACGCGCTTGCAAGCGAGGCTGCGTGGGCGCGTCTGCAGGCGTCGCGTCTCGCAAGACGAGGAGATCGCCCGCCGCCGCAGCGCTCTTCGCCTGCAGGAGGAGGCGAGGGAAGACGCGGCGTACAGCATCACCGAGGCGGCACTCGATTTCCTGCACCGGCGGCTCTTGCGTCGTTGGGCAGTGCTGTGGGCGCGCATCGAGGGCGCCGCGCTCGAGAGAGAGATCGCACGCCACGTGGCGGATCGCGACCTTCTCGCTTTCGCACTGGTCGCACGCGCTTTTCGCGCGGCGCAGCAGGCCACCGGGCGGGCGCTCACCCCGTCACGTCCGAGCGACTTCCTGCGCAGTCCGCGCATGCTGGAGTGGGGCGTCTCGCTCGGCTGTCCGCCGCTCGTTCGTCTGGGAGATCAGCTGCCTCCATGGTATCTCATCGCCAACTTCCCACGCTTCTTGAGCGGGCGCGAGCCGTCCTATCTCTTCCAGTCGCTGACATTCACGCGGCGCGAGCTGTACGGCGGGCGGGCCCGGCTGAAGACCGACGAGAATGGACGCGCTGATCAGGCCGGCAACTTCCGCCGCACGCTGACAGAGACGGAATGGCATCAGGCTGCACTCGCGTGCCCGTCGGTGTACTTCAAGAACCCGAGCAGCCGTGATCACGTGCACCCCCCTCGAACGCGCAAAAGGTTTGAAGCAGCGCGAAACGACTTCTTCACCGTGCGCGAGTTGCTCGCTGCTCTCCGCACATGGGAGTTCTCGGGCGGGGCACACTATACGTCGCCGCACACGCGGTACCATGGCATGTTCGCCCGTGAGTGGGCAGGGGAGTGGGGCGACGAGCTTTTGCACACGGACGGAGACGGCGGCTACTCGCTTTCGTGGGAGATCGAGTACGAGTGCCCGGCGGATGACATCGTCACCTCGTTCGCTTGATAGAGGTCGGTTGATACAGCGCACTGGAGCAGCATTGGGTTGGCTACTCGTGTCCTTTTTTTCGGCGTTTTTTTCTTTCCCAATGGCTCCGGTGCGCGGTGGTGAGCCAGTGGCTAGTGCCACACTGTGGCACAGCTCGCGTTACAAAACCTTGATTTGACCATTGCTCGAAAAATGTCCCTCTCGGTGCCTTCCAGAGGCAGCTGCAACCCCGCCGAGTGACGGGCGCACACAGC
>NW_005200774.1:238975-251865 GCF_000372725.1 Emiliania huxleyi CCMP1516 | reverse complement strand
CGCGTCCTGGGGAGGGTACATTTGTTGCGCGCCGGAGACGAGACTGGACGCCGCTGAGATCGGAGATCAAGCTCTGGCAGGTGGCACGTCGCTCCGTTGACGCCGACGTGACTCACCCGTGCAGATCACATCAGGACACGGTCTCGACGCGCTCGGTACGACGCCTGCGACCCGTCTCGGGTCAGGTGGCACGACGCTCATCGCGCCTACCAGCGCTGCCATACAGGTTGCCACGACGAGGTCGAGCACGCTTCTATACGCTCGCCGAGCCTTCCTTTCCATCCCATTAGGCAGCCTGGGAACGGTGGCGGTCAGAGGCAAAGCCTGCGAGGGGCGGTGGAACCACATGTCGCGGCTACTGCCGGCTCGACGCCACGATAGCCTCCGAAGGCTGACTTTGCGGCACCATCATCGGACGATGTCGACGAGTTGGGTCGCTCTCGCGGTAGCAAGATGACCTCTCTTCCTAGGAGCATCGGCCATGGCCGCAGGGAGCGCGGGGGAGGGCGCTGGAAGCAACACGGAGCTCCGTTGGAGACGTTTTCAAGATTAGCGTGTCAGAGTGAAATGGCACTAGCCAGTGTGTTATATATATATCAAAAGCTTTTGTTATATATTATATCAAAAGCTTAGGCCCACAACGCCCTCTCTATGTTGGGTCAAGGGCGCCTAGAAGAAGGCGCCGCCCCCCCCGAAGAGGAATCCCACCCGTACCCCGAGCCCCCGTCGAAGAGCGCGTCGAAAGCGTCGTCGCCTTCGTCGTACTCCTCCGCGTCAAAGCACCGGACCGGCTCCCCCCCCGGCCGTGCTCCCTTGCCCAGCGCATCTGCCGAACATGCGCACGCTGCTGCTCGCGCGCCATCTCCTCCGCGGCGCGCGGCGTCCACCCGGTGGACGCCAACAGCGACTCGAGCGTCGCGCGATAAGTCGCCTCGCCTTCCTCGCGTGATGCCACCTCGCCCGCCTCCTTCGCCACCGCCTTCTTCCCACGCCTTTTGTAGTGCCAGTCCGAGCCAGTCTGCTGTACAGGGGCTTGCACAAACTGTAAAATTCTTCCCACGCCGCGATAGCTTCTGCCGCCGCTTGCTCCAGTGTGTTTTCCCAGTCCGCGCCAGTCCGCGCCCTTGTCGTGCCAGTGTGCTGTGAGAGAGCCTTGTACCCAATCGTGCCGCGATGGCACTGCCGCCGCCGTACGTGTCCGCCCTCGTACAACGCACCCGCCTCGTCACGCGGCGGATGTAGAGCTCTACCAGCTCTACAGCGCTCCAGAGCGCTCTACATCTCTACAGCTCTACAGCTCTACACTCTACATCCTCTACACCCCTCCCCCTCACTCAGCGCGGCGTATTTTGGCCCCTCAAGTTTATCAAGCTCTCCTCGCGCAAGGACGACTCTTCTGACACCCGCACTCCGATCATTTGCCGCCAAGTCATGTCTCGTTGCTCAGCTCCACGGGGGCGGGGCGGGGCTGAGCGGGGTGGATCGGGTCGGGGCGGGGCGGGGCGGGGCTTGGCCTGCACAAGCCTTTCCGGCAAACAAAAGGGAAATCAGTCAGAGGGTCCCCAGCAAAATGGCGGGGTGGCGGCTCTACGGCCTCGACAACAGGCCAGAGACTCCCATGGACGCGACCACCTATCTGCGCGTCCAACTGTGCGGCCTCACCGCACCGGCGCACCCTTTCTCCCCATCTCAGACGCTCACTACTCTCGCAGATCGTTCGATGCTGCTGTGCCCATGCACCTCGACGCCGCGCGATTCCTGCTCGCCGTGACGCGCGCCCGCGTGGCGCTGACCGGCGACGTCGGCGCTGCTGATCCGGTGAGCGATGCATGTACGACACACGGACGATGTTGCTTGTGCATCGGCACACTCGCACTTCCTTCACTCAGGTCGCGCTGGTCCACTATGACCACGAGCGGCTCGAGGCCACCCTCCGCGTCCCCGAGCGGCGCGCTGCCGCCGACGCCACCGCCCACCGCCGCGTACCGCATCCACTGAGACTGCTTTTCACCGCCTTCCTCATATGACCTTTGGCGAGCCTCCCTCGGAAGCCGCAACGCCACTCACCGCCAGCCCAGCCTCGTCTCGTGCACCCAGCCCCGTGCCCACAGGGCGCAACCCCAGCCCTGTGCCCACGGCGCTGCGCCTCCATCGCGCCCCGCAGGAGCGCGGCACAGCTACGCAGTGCGCTCACGGTGGGTGTGGCAGCACCGCGCCCTTGCCGCGAGCCGCATCTCCTCACCCCGCGTGTGCGTGAGCAGGTGCTGCGGGAGGTGGAGCAGGCCGCCTGCCGCGCCAGGGTGCTAGTGGAGGCGTCTTCGCTCGCCAGCCTCGCAGCGGACAGCAGGGGCTTTCTACGCAGAATGGCGGTCGTGGCAGAGAGCGAGAGGTGACGCAACTGACAGGGTTATTCTATCGGACTTATACGGAATGTCGTGTGGAGCGGAGACTACGCACATATAGCAGCGAGTTACATATTGACGGCGCTCATCACGGTTCACGGCGTACGAGAACACGAGCAAGCGGAGCGGGACGAAAACGAAAAAAAAGCTGAAGGGTGCGCGCGCGCGGTCCCGACGCGTGTCTCGTCACAGCACTTGGAGCTCACACACGCGAAAAAAACAGTCCGTCACACACGACACACCAAAAACATGGACTCAGCGCGCCACGCGTACCTGGCACGACACAAGCCGGTGGTGGCAAAGCGCGAAGGGGCCTTACAGTGGGGCTGATGCTTGTCCGGTCGTTCAGGTCTCCTGCAGAGTATACTGTTGAAAGCCGCACACACGCCGCGGCGCTGTGGCGGTCGCAGCGGCGGGGAACGTGTGGCTGTGCCGGAGGGGAACTGAATACCTCAGTGGGCACGGTCTTTCTGCAGCGCTGCAGCCGGTCGATGCTGCCGGGTCGGGCCACGCCGCGCTCATTCTGGCCGTGCATGTACGGGTGGGGTCGGGCCAACTGCTCAGCTGATGGCACACGTCCATTCGCACCGGTTTGCATGCCGTACACCGCGCTGGATCTGGATGGATGGGGGCGCTGGCGGTCGCTGCATCCACCGAGGCCGCAGCCTTCACCATCAGTATAGCCAGCACGCGCCTGGCAGAGCGGTGGTGTACCGCGCGCAGAAGCAATAGCGCGCCGAGCGCAATGGTGGCAACGAGCCCTTCGGCGGCACCTCCCGACGCGCGCGACACAGCGGAGAGCGGCTCGGGCATGGACGGCGTACGGCGCGAGCGGGGCTCCGGCGGGGCCCGACGTGCACGCGCGGCTGCAAGTTGCCCGTCGCCCGGGAACGAAGGCGCGTCAACACACCGGCCCGGGGGGGCGTGTGGCTGGGTGTTTCTTGCCGACCCGCTGTGTGGAAGCCTGGCGAGTAGAGGCCCCGCCCACCCAGGGTACCCTCTCCGAGGACCCATTTGGAGACTCTCGGCTCTGCTCCATTTGGAGACTCGCCATTTGGAGACTCGCCGGGGCTCTGCTCCAAGAGACCTACCTCGAGAGCGCGTGCGTGTGCCTCTACTCGCCCGGGGGCGGGCCCCTGCACACAGCTGGGACGACGGCATGGAGTTGCTGGGGGGCTGCTGTGGAAAGAATTTGTGGAACGAATTTTACAACGGCCAACGCTCCCTCTCACGACACTGGGCACGGGAATGGCGCGCACTGGCACCAACACGCTGTGGAAAAAAGCTTTCGTCATTGCTAGCGGCATTGTCTGTCGCTGCTCGCCCCTGCACCAGAGAGAGAAAAGGTCGGCGCGCCACCGCAGCTCACCGATGGAGCTTGCGGAGCGGACACCAGCGAGGGAGGGCGAGACGATCGAGGGGTCCCGTACCATGCGGAACCGACCCTATCCAGTGCTCAAGTGCTCAAGAGAGAAAACTCATCCAGGGTGAGAGTACCTCGACGCTCGACAGTCAGTCGCGCGCCTTGCGGGGGGGAACCTCTTAGCGCCATCGCCATGGTGCTGCAAGCAGCGCCGGACGACGACGGCTTACCGCCTCCCGATCCCCCTCGGCACACCTCCGCTGCTTAATGTTTGAGAGAGAGCTCTCTTCTCAATGTTTGACGACTCGAACCCGTGAAGCTTCCCCGTGTGTGCGCGGGTTACCCCGCACACGGGTCAGCCTGCCAGCCACGTATCCACGCCAGCGTGGTCCGCGCGCATGGCATACAGGCGTTCGCCAGACAGCGCGCAGGCTAGCCCGCAGAGGCTAGGCGACCGGGGAAGGACAAGGGCAACACGTCGTCACCAGCCGTTGGCGCGCAGAACGGGTCTGCGGCCCCCGGCTGGGACGAGTGCGCGACGCGGGCGAACCGCTCAATATGGCCGGCAGCTCGCGCTGCCGGCGGGTTGGTTGGGGAGAACCGGCATGGGGAAAGCCGGCCTCCCCGGAGGGATTGCCCCCCGGAGAGGGCCCCCAACGTCATAGTGCCAACTTCCCACCTCTCCACAGGAAGGACTCACAACAAAACAACAGGACTCAACAGGTGGATCCACAGGCTCTTGGGCCCCTTGCAGGGCGTGTATCTTGGCACCTTGGCGTACGCAGTTGATTGAATGATGGGAGGTGATGTTTTCTGGAAGAAAGAGTCGTCGTTCGAACGAAACAAACTGCGTGCGGCGAGGACCAACGGGCGATGGTGGGGCGCCGGGAAGGGGGGAAGACGTAAGAGTGTGAGGCTCTTTCGAACATAGCACGGTTTGCTTTGGGGAGCGCGACCGATTTTAATTACAAGGGTGCTTCTTATGTCTAGCACGCGCCAGTTCGCACCTGTGTCGAGCCTGTCTGCTGTGAGAGAGAGTTCTTTTGTTTAAATTCTTATGTTGGTAAAATCCATACTCTACTAAGTCCACGTACACATGCCACGCCTAGTCGCGCTGATCCTCACAGCGGCGGGTCGCGCGAACGCCAATAAAGCACTGCTCGAGTTTGTGCTCGGAGGACACCGCGGCTCGCTCGCGTCGTGGCAGCTTCACCTGCCAGCTGCGATTGGGTTTGGCATCCTCTGTGTTTGCGGCTGGCTCACCGAGGCTCAGCAGCAGGGTACGCGCATAGTCATGGTCATCGCATTTTGCCTCGTCATCGCGTTGAGCACGGTCTGTCTGGAGGACAGCTGCAGCTCTCCCGCTGCATACACAACCACGATCAGCCAAGTGTCGGCGTCGTACGTGTGGCAGGGCTACGTCTTCATGTTCTTTGCGCTGTCGATGTCAGCTTACATCGTCATCGAGCGCCTCGACTTTATGCAGATGTGGCGCATCTACCACACAGGCGTGCTCGAGATGGGACTGATAAGCAAGCTCTTTCGTTTCCGCGCGTACAAGCTGGTCGCAGACGCGGTGCGGCGGGATGGTCCGGAGCAGAAAGGGTCAGCACGCCACAGTGTCACCACAGGGAAGGTGATGGCCGGCGAGGTGACTTGCTACGAGCTTGTCCGGCTCGCCGCGCAGGCTTTAGTCCGGCTCGGCTGCTCCCTAACCGTGCTGACGGGGGTGCTTCCAGATTTCGTGACCAACTGCGCGCTGCAGCCCAACTCAACATATTGCTCAGGAATGGAAATCATGCATGTGAGAGCTCACCCCAGTTACCCTTCTCTGTGTTTCGTGGCCCGACAGTTGTGCACTGCAAACGCTGCGCACTGCTACCAGGTGCTCCACCTCGCCGGCGTGCAGGGCGGAACTATGCTCACGCTGTTGGGCGTCGTGGCGGAGACGGCGATGATCTGCAGGTCCGTATCGTGATGTTGTGGCCGACCCTTCACTCTGTCGAGTCTTTCCCCGCCTTTAGGGAGAAGCGGGCGCGGGGGTGGCGCCTTTGCGCGGCGGCGGCGCTCATCTTTGCCGCGAGTGCCGTCTGCTTTGGCTTTGCTGTCGCCTTCGTCAGCGTCAAGGGCACGGTGAGCAAGCCGCTCATTCACGGCTGCATCAACTACGAAAACGAGCACGCGTGCGAGGGAGCTCCCGAGTATGTCCCCGCCCGATGGTTCAACCTCTCTTTCGATCTTGAGCCCTGGCCGTGCGTGTGGCTCGGCGCCACTGCGGACGTCGCCGAGAGCGCTTGCCAGGACCCCCATTGCAAGGACGGCGGGCGGCTGTACAACAACCAGTGCTCGATTATCTATGAGTTCCACACACTTTTCTTCTGGCTCGTCTCGGTGCGTGCGTGCGCTATCGTCTGACGGCCCCTAGGAAAGTGGCTCCCTGAGCTGGCGCGCACTTCTGTCAGGTCAGCTGCTACCTCTTTGTCGTGCAGAAGGTCGAGCTGTGGGATGAGTTCTGCAGAAAGGGGCCGGACGGCGGCGGTAGAGGGACTGCGGCTAGGAGTACCGCGTCTGGGGGCAGTGCCAAGCTCAGCGAGAATGAGCTCGTCTGAAAGACCGCGCATCGAGCGTCGTCCGTTCCGTATGGGTTTCAGCATTTGTCAGGCTTTAGTGATAGTGTAGTGCACACGCACGCACACACACACACACACCACCACCACCACCACCACCACCACCACCACCACCACCACCACCACCACCACACCACACCCACACACCACAAGAATCTATGGTTGTTTTCACAATTACCTCCTCTGGGAAAAGTTATTTGGACCACCCCGGCTTCCGGACATCGGCGAACGATTGGACGGTGCCTCCAACTGAGGTCTGAGCCAAATGGAGCCCTGTGGGGGCGCAGCTGCGAGCCTAGCTCCAACTGATCCAAGCTCGATAGATGAATGAACCGAAACGTTCATCCCTCTGGTTTTTGTGTGAGTGAGTACACACACTCACACACACACTCTCTGATTTTCAGTTTCCACACCGGATTTTTTTTGAGCTAGCCTTCGTTGTTAATTAGGAACAAGCGAAGGCACACACAACATGAAGCCAAACACACGATTGCACGCACCGCACCGCACCCCGCACCCGCGCCCGCCGCCCCCCCCACCGCCCCGCCTAGGTGGGAAAGATGATGAGGAGATGGCGCGAAGAAAGAGAGATTTTTCCGCACGCAATTTTTTGTTTTGATCACCTCTCTCGGTTCACGCCACGCCCCCGGCACCTGCACCTGGCACACGCGAACACTATGCTCGCCGCAGCATCCATGCTCAGCATCGCCAATACCGTCACTCACGTGATTGGAGGGGATGGCCTGGACTTCTGGACCGACGACTCAGGCTATTGCAAGACAATCGTGGGCGAGTCGGAGGGCGTGCACCGCCCGGCAGGATTTTCTCGGCTCCACACGGCCGTCGGCGACCGCCTCTCCTTCACATTTTCGACACATCACGACCTCTGGAGCCTCGCCTCGCTCGAGGCCCTCGAGGCGTGCGACTTTGCCGGAGCCACGCTACTCGCCAACAGAATGGGCGGCGGCGGTTGCGACGACGAGGCTGACCTGGCCTGCATGGAGGCAGCGACGCCGTTTGTGCTCCGCGTCAACAATTCTGAGAAAGACCTGTACCTCGCTTGCAACGTGAGCGACCACTGCTTCAATGGGCATTTACGCCTCGTCGTGCTTATGAGTGAAGAGCGGGGCAGTCGTATACCGCCGGTGGTGCCTGATTAGGCAGCGCCTCGTCGTGCACACGCATGAGCAGCGGCCGCTGCCCCCGCGCGAGGTGGTGGTCCCCCTCTGGACCGACGACGCCGGGTACTGCAAGCCTCTCCCGCAGGCCTTAATCGCTGGAGAGCACACATGTGACTCCCGGCTGGTGGGGGTCGGGGGCACGCTCCGTCACCGTGCCCCTCTCCCTCCCTCACTTGTCGCAGGTCTTCCCTTGCAACGTCTCCGACCCAGAGACGTGCCAGCACCACGGAGAGCACCATCTAGCACCGGCGGCGTGGCCGCGCGGCTCGAGGTCGCCGCGACGCCAGCCGAGAGGGTGTCCGAGAGTATAGGCACGCACGGCGTCCGGCCGCACGGCCACCGGCGGGAGGGGGGCGGGCTGGCGCCGATCACCGTCCCTCTCGGCCTCGGCGGTGCTCCTCCGGCTCCTCGAGCGACGTGACAAGTACTCAGTCATTACTCACTGGTGAATAGGCACGAGACGTTCGTCATCCGCTACTCGTCACCACAATATGCGACAGTACATCATACTACTCAATGCTGCTTAGGCACGACGCTCGTCTTCCGCTACTCGACACACCACGACGTGTGGGCTCACCCGTCTGCAGGCGCACGTGGCAACCACAGGATCCACCTTAGGATCCACCTTACAGGAAGAGCTAGCACCGGAGGCAGAGGGGAAGGAGCCTGCCTCTCTCGTGACACGTGAGCGCACTGGCCGTCCCTGCGTCGGCAGAGTCCCTCGTCGCGTGCGACTACGAGGGCGCCCGGCTGCTGGCGGGCCGAGAGCACGGCGGAGGGTGCGAGAACGACGCCGACCTCGCCTGCATCGACGCGTCGGTTGGCTTCCGCCTCCGGCCGCGCAGCGTCGGCAAGTGGTTCCTCTCGTGCTCCGTCGGCACCCGCTGCGCCAGAGGGGGTCTCCGCCTGCTGGCCGACCCATTGTCATTGATCGCAGCCCTTCATACAAAAGGTGCGACCGCGCCCCCGGGGGTCGTGCGTGTCTCGCGAAGCAGCGAAGAGAGCTTGTTCGTGCTCACTCCTCCAGGCGACCACTGCGCCAACGGGCAGACGCTCGTCGTCACTGTCGCCGAGCCGGCCCCTCTTGCGCCGAACGGCCTCTACACGTACGCAGACGTCGACCAGCCCGCCCTCATCCCCTCTGCCTTCCCGCTCTTCGCAAGCAGATTCGCCCCCTACCCGGGCTACTTCGGCCCGCTCGCGTCCGTCTCCGGCCAAGTCAGTCGGCTTGCGGCGCGGGGGAGGCTAGATGCGGAAGGGTCGCCACATTCCGACTAGCCATCGAGAGACTACCGGTGAGAGGTCCCGCGGTGCTCGTCCGCTGTATGGTGCTCGTGTCCCTTGCATTCCCCTCGTCTTGACGCGAGATGCGCTGAATACACGGGGCAGCGCCGGTCGAACAGTACCTTACCTTCCCTTACCGTACCTCGAACAGTGGGCTCTGGTCCATGAATCAACCATGCATTCGCTTCTAGGTGGGAGGAAGCCCGGCAACGCTGACGTTCGACTACTCGTTTACCGGCGCTAGAACCCGCCGCGAGGCGACACCGGGGGTGGGCGATGGAGAGAGGCGCCCACAGCGGCCGGAGACCGAGCGTGAATAGGAGTCGACCCGCTGTGCCGAGAACCGCAGGACGCGCAGAACGCGTGCGGCGTCCACGTCCACGCAGGCGGGCGCCGCGCGCCCCACCGCACGCACGCCGGGCTTTGCACTCTCAACGCCGCGGGGCTGCTCTTTCGGCGATGGGATGCTCACTCCCCCCCGGAAGGGAGGACGCTCGCGTTTACCTGCCCGTGACCTCACCTCAGGCACGTCCTGCTCCGACGAGAGCCTCGTGCTCGGGCACTACTTCAAGGTGCCGAGATCTGGTCCGAGATCGAGATCTGGTCGCCTGCCCTCCTCCTCGGCCACTCCTTCTTCAAAAGAGGCTCTGCTCTTGTCCGGGTTGCTCTTGTGTGTCCTCCGCCCACACACACCCTCCCGTCGCACTCTCGCGGGTGAGCTCGGTCATACGCTCGGGTATCCTCGGGCAACCTCGGGTAGCCTCGGGTAGCCTCGGGTAATCTCGGGTGCCCGCAGGTGTCGTCTGACCCGTGGCTCTCCGTGGCCTACGTCGCGACGGCCGCCCTGACCGGCGAGCGAGTCGGAGGAGGCGACGGCCGCTCAATGAATGGGCCTCCTCACGCTAGTAGGCGGACGGGGCGGCGAACGGCTCGGTCGAGGTGACGACGGGGGGGTCCCTTTCCGATTTTGCCGGCCGGGCGTTTTTTGTGCCCGACCCGCAGGGCCGCAGGATCCCATGCGGGCTTCTTCCCGAGACGGCCGCGTTGGACACCCTCACCGTGTACGAGGAGTTTGGTTGGGCCGGCGCCATTGCCGGGGGCTTCCTACTCGGGGGGGGGGCACTCGCTTGCCTCTCCACAATCCCTCCCCGTTGGGGGTTCGCCCTCGGCTTCCTTTTGCCCGGGGGGGTGCCCCCCCCCCCCCCCCCCTACCTCTCTCGCGCCCTCCCTGCCCCCCCCTCCACCCCCTTCCCGCGCCGCAAGAGTCAGTGCGCACCCCTGACACACGCGCCCCTCGCGAGTCACTTGCGGAGTTGGCTGGGGAACGACAGGCATGCTCGCCACTCCCCTCCTCGTCGTCTGCTACCGCCTCGTCTGCAAGAGCGGCTCCGCCGCACGCCGGTGCGTCGCCCTCTCGTCCCACGAGAAAGAACTCGTACAACACACACACACCCTGACCACCCCTCCCCGGCCATAATCATAGGCACGTCGTCCCTCGGCACGTCTCCCCAAACGTCGTGGAGATCCGCGCCCCGCCGATCCAGCAGCCCAACCCACCCGCCGCCGCGCGGGCCGAGGGCGCCTCGGCTTTGCCCGGCTGGGGCGTGGAGGTGGTCGGGGCGGCGTGAGCCGCGAGAGGGCGGACGATTTGAAGTGGATGAGGTGCACCGCGGCGCGGAGGCGGGCGCGCACGACATTGATGCAACATGGATGCACATTGGCCTCTCCGCCTACCCTGGCTGTTTTGTTTAGACGCAGGCACTGTCCTCACTCTGTTATTCGCCCGAGGGCGAGAGGCCCGAGGCCCCCCGAGGGGAGACCGGAGTGTCCGGATCCGAGCGTGCGAGACTACCTGCGGCTTTACCACATAGACATCGATACATGTGCATGTGCATGTGCATGTGCATGTGCATGTGCATGTGCATGTGCATGTGGAGCGCGCTGCGTCCGGTGTGCGCCCCAAGCTCCCCGACGCCCGAGGCCTCGAGCGGTCGAGCGTATGTCTCGCGTGTTACAGATATCACTTTTTCAGTAAAACACGGCGTCGTCCGTTGCGTTTCTACTTCTTCACCCCCCCCCCCCACACACACACAACACACCTCAACTCTCGTCACTGTCAGCCTTTTCTTTCGAGAATTGGTCCACCTCATCGCATGGAGGCCTCTCATGCGAATCTACAGCCCTACGGGCAACCCGAACCACTCCCACACGCCAATACACGCGCGGCCGGCGCCTCTCATGCCCTTCTCCACGCACACCGCGTGAAAACTGCGCGTACGTCCCCGCGCGCACGCAAACACGCGCAGCGCCATTTCAGAGCTGTGCCATGTGCGCAAGCCCTGTGCTGGCGCCCCATGGCCGTCCCGAGCCGCCCGCACCAGCCACGCGCCTCTCGCACCACCAGAGACAGCCGCATATCCACTCACGCCGCGACGCGCGCGCCGCAGTGCACCCCTCACTGCAGTCTGCGCCCATTGCACAAGCGCCTGCACCTTCTTCAGGCACCATACCGCACCGGAGCGCGACGCGACCGGCAAGACGCTTCACCGCGAGGCGCGCGCGGCGGCACGCCGCGCGCGCAGGCCACCGAGCACGCGCTCCGTTACCCGAGCAGGGCTGCTGTGCAGTCTGCATGCAGACTGCACCGCAGCCCTGCCTGTTCTGAACATTCAGCCCGCGTGCTCCGCACTGCGCCCCTGCCGCCTCGCGCCTGACACGACGCAGATCCTGCACTGCACGAGGCGCGCGCGTGGCACGCTGCGCGCGCGCTCCGCCATCTCCGTTCAGTCTCCGCTGTCCAGTCTGCCTGCTGCCTGCACACAGCACACATGCAAGGCACATGTACATGTGCATGTGCACACGGCGATGCAGCCCGCACCCCGCGACAGTCGCCTGCCTCACGTCGAGCCCGCGCATGCCGCACGCGGTACTGTGCGCACTGTCTGTACGACAAACGGCCTGTACTCTAGTGAAATCATATAATGGTCCCAAAAAGAAAAACGAAAACAAAAACAGCCGAACACCCCGATGGAGAACGCCGAGTGCCAGACCACCAGGGGGCAAGTGTGTGTAGCACCTTCGACCCCGAAATGAAGGTCGCCACGCAAAACCGGGCGCTAGGAGAGGTGAACTGAAGGCTGAGACAACGGAGGCCGAGCCTGAGTGGGCGCCCGCGCGCCCCCACGCAGGCAAGCCTCTGTCCTTCGGCCCACTCCGGCGATCGTCCGTGGGCGGCCGCGGACAACATGGTGCCTAATCAATTCCCCCAACACCCGACCCCACTCTAGGGACAGCAGCGCGCTTCTCATCCCGGAGAGGGAAGGAGGGGGGGGGGGGGGGGGAGATCAGAGAGCCAAGCACGGGAGTACCCCCGATGGACGCGAGTAGGGGGGAAAGCGAGACGAGAGATTCAAGGCGAACTTCATCACCCGTCCAGGAGCCCCGCATTAGGTAGCGACCCCAGGTTCAGAGCTAGGCTTCCCGACAGGGCAGGGAACCCCCAGCGCGCAGGCGGGGCCCACGGTAAAGTAGCCTCGTGCAGTACGCGATACCGAGAGCTGGGGGAGAGGCGCGCCACGCCAAGGGGGACAAGTGACGGGGGGGGGAGAGTAGTGTCTTTCGCAGGTAAAACGCAAATTTTTTTTTCGTCACCGTCAGCATCCTCAGGCTCGTCTCAGCTTCCGCCGCCCCTCCCGCTGCCTCCGGCTCCGCCGCTCCCGGCAGCAAGATCGCCGCTGCCACTGCCGCCGCCACCGCCCGCGTCACGCGCGGCCGGAGGCTGCGGTGGCGGGTCCCAGACGTGCGAGGGCGAGGCGAGCACGAGGGCGGTGGCGGAGAGCGAGACGGCGGTGGCAAAGAGGAAGGGGAGGGCGGGCACTCCCACCGAGCAGCCGAGGCCGAAGAGGTAGCCGTATAGCGTCGGGCCAACCACCTGGCCCGGCGGGCGGGGCGCGGGGCGTGGGGCACGCCACCGCTGAGGGTCACCGCCGAGGCGGGCAGGGAAAGGGAAGGTGACGCGGCGGCGGCGGTGGGG
>NW_005200774.1:182855-238875 GCF_000372725.1 Emiliania huxleyi CCMP1516 | reverse complement strand
GGAGGAGGGGAGGAGGGGAGGGGGGGAGAGGAGGGGAGGGGAGGAGGGGAGGGGAGGAGGGGAGGGGAGGAGAGCCGACGAGGCGATGCGCACGTCTCAACGCCCCAGCCTCGCAGCTCGCGGGCAAAGACCTATGAATTTCATTCATCAATGAATTCAATCCAGCCCCGCAGCGCGCGGGCAAAGACCCGCGACGTGTCCTTAGGACTTGAGGAATGAGTGAATGGACCGATGGCGGGCAGATGTCTGCGACGTGTGTCTCGGGACGCGTGCATTGAGCTGCAGAGCGAGGGGTGGACTAGAGGCTCGATGTATATAACCTGCCACGTGTCTCCCATCGCCATCGAGGTGGTGTGCAGGGCGGAGACGGAGGCGAGGCTGCGCAGCGCCACGCCGTTGCGGAAGAGGCGCACGAAGCCGAAGCCTGGAGAGGCGGACTGGTGTGTCTCGGGCGATCTCGGGCGATCTCGGGCGATCTCGGGCGATCTCTCGCGATCTCTCGGTCGAATCTCGGCGACACAAACCACCCCACAAATCACCCACAAACCACCCACAAACCACCCCACAAACCAGCCCGCAAACCACCCGCAAACGAGCCGCAAACGGCCAGCGGGGCGGGCGGGGCGGGCGCCTGGAGGGCGGAGCGCCAGCGGCGATCGCGCGCCGGCCGGGTGGGTCTCGTTCGCCCTGCCAGCGACGAGCGGGACGAGGAGGGCGAGGAGGGAGGCCGAGGCGAGGTAGGGGAGGCGGAGGGAGCGGGAGAGCAGCCTTCCGCCGAGCAGCATCCCCACAGAGTAGGCGGCGCCGGCCTACTTGAGATCTGGTGAGATCTGGTGAGATCTGGGGAGATCATCCCCACAGAGTAGGCGGCGCCGGCCTACTTGAGATCTGGTGAGATCTGGTGAGATCTGGGGAGATCATCCCCACAGAGTAGGCGGCGCCGGCCTACTTGTGCACCAGAGGAGGCCGTGCCGAGGGCGCCTTCACGGCCCCCGGCCTCGAGATCTGGGGAGATCTGGGGGAGATCTGGGGAGATCTGGAGGAGATCTGGGGAGATCTCGGGAGATCTGGGGAGATCTGGGGAGATCTTCCGCATCTAGGGGCGGGGCTTGCCGAGGCGGAGACGAGGCCGAGCTTGCCGGTGAGTGCGGCGGGGTCGTCGCGGTGTGTGTCTGCGATTGAGGCGCGCAGCGCGACGGAGAAGGTCGAGGTGAGGAGGAGGGAGAGGAGCTTGACGATCACCTGGGGAGATATGGGGGAGATATAGGTCGAGGTGAGGAGGAGGGAGAGGAGCTTGACGATGACTTGCTCACGGGACGCCGCCCCTGCGAGCCGCCGCCTCGAGAGGGTGGTGAGAGAGCCTTCCCCGCCCGGGCTGCTGCCCCGCGCCAGCCGCCCAAACCTCCCCCATCTCTCCCCCATCTCTCCCAAGGCCAGCCGCGCACCAGCACGCGAATCGTCGGGCGCGAGGCGGCCACGCCTCGGCAGAGGAGGGCGAGGGCGGGCGCGCCAACGAGGAGCGGCTTGCGGCCGATCGTGTCCGACAGCCGGCCGAGCTGCGGCGTCACCTAATACCGGCGCCGAGCCGCTGCCGAGGCGCGCCTGAGGCGTCGGCTCCGCACGTCTGCGGCCGCTTGTGACCAGGATGTCGAGCAGCGCGGCGCTCGAGGAGATGCGGCCAAGGGCGGCGGCGGTGGCGACGCGATCCTGCCCAAGGTGCGCGTACAGCGCGCTCGGCACCGCCTGCGGAAACGTCAGAAAGAAGCGTCATGGACGCGTTCCGTGTCCACGCCTGAGCAGCCTCCGCCTGCCTGCGTGAGCAGAGCGTTGGACAGCATCTGTACGAAGACGACGAGCGCGATGAGCCAGCCGTCGCCGTCCGCCAGCCGTGCTAACAGGCCATCGCGCCTCGCAGAGGGCGGCGGAGGCGGCGGCAACACAGCCGTCACCGCCGGCACCCGACGGCGCACCTCTCCAGCGCACCCGCTGGTGGCAACGCGAAGGGCTGCATCTGTCGTTGGAGGGGACCGCAGCGGACTCGGGCTGGGTAGCAGTGCCGATGCCGCCGCCGCAGCAACCAACAACAGGCGAAGAGTCGTCATGGGCCGGCTCCGCATATCAATCGGCGCGAAGCGAGGCAGAGGGTTTCCAGCTTCGTGCCGGATACGGTCCCTGTAGGCACTTGAGCACTGGATAGGGTCGATTCCGCGTGGTACGGGACCCCTCGATCGTCTCGCCCTCCCTCACTGGTATGTTCATTGGGGGGGGTCATAACAAACACGATCCGGTCCCTGTTGCGACCACTACCGCGTTGGGAGAGAGAGATTTTTAAAGACCAACAAGAAATCACGACTCTCACAGTGATTTGGGCTCGGCAGCTTGTTAGCCCTTAGCCGAAGCTGGGGCCGGTCCCGTAGCCGAGAGAGCCCGCGCCGATGAGTTCGACGCGGTCGGGGGGGCCTGCGAAGAGGCCAGCGAGATGGCGATCGCTGTACTTCATGGTGCCCTCGGTGGGGCGGCTGACAAGCCAGAGGTCGATACTCTGGACGACCCATAGGATGCCACGAATGCCTGAAGGAGAGGGAGGCGAGGCCAGAGGCAGGCTCAGCTGCTCTCGGGTGATCCCGCTTTGGTGGCTGAAGGACCCGATGGTCCTGTCACATTCGCGTTCCGAGTCGTGGGGGTAGAAGAATTCGAGTAGAAATCGAGTCAGCACATCTCTCCGCGTTGGTGTCCACTCCGAGCCCGGTTTCTCTTTTCTATCAATCAATCAGGCCAACTGGGAAGCCCGATCTTTCACCGACAGGGTCCCGTTTACAGGGAAAAGGAATTCTCTCTCTCATAGCAGACAGGCTCGACACAGGCAGGTGCGGACTAGACCAGACGCGGGGCCATCCACATCATCACCGGCTCGCGAAAGTAAGGGCACTCTCGCATCAGCTCAGAGCACGGCCCGCAAGCACACAAGTGCCCGCACGGAACCGCCGCATGCGACTTGACTCTCGCGAAACACACGATACACGTGGTCTCGCCCCCCATCGTCCGGCCGCCCCGTGTCGAGGCCGGCGTCGGCGAGTGAGACGGCAGCAAGCGGCTGGGTGACTGGCAGATGCAGCCCCGCCGCCTCTGCCGCCTCTGGCCCGATCAAGCGCTCGATGGCGCCGAACCGCTCCTCGAGGCTGCCCTCGGTCGCCGTGCCGAGGCTCGCCTCCAGCCGTTCGACACACCGCTTCAAGTCCCCGCCGCCGCCGGTCGACTCGCTGCTCACCGCCTCCTCGCACCGCTAGGGACGATGGAACTGGCCGCACACCGACACACGTCCCGGCCCGCCAACGCTGTCGAGGGGGTGTCGAGGGGGATGCGACCGCGACGCCGGCAGCACCAGCAGTGCAACGCCGGCAGCTCGAGCTCGACGGAGCCGCGCGGTAGCGTCCGTCCCGTCGTGCGTCCTCTACTCTTCTCCCTCGCTCGCCACCGCGTGCAGCAGCACGGTGCGCGCCAACTCAAAGACAGCGCCGTCGGCCGTGAGCGTGAGGGCGCGAACCAACTGCAACTCCCCTACTGCGTCTCGCGCGTGATGGCGAAGCCCAAGACGCAGTGGCCAAAGTCGAGCGCCGCGATGCCGTTCGTGGCTCCTGCCGAGTCGAGGTGGTACCGCTCGTGGATCTCGTAGATCGAGAGGACGAGGAGCGCCGCCCGCGCGCGGGCCGCCGCGGGGAAGAGCGAGTGGCTTGCCGGCGACCACGGCGCCGCCGCCCGCCGGACCAGCGCCGCCGCCTCGCCCTCGCCGCCCGCGGCGCGCCGCAGCGGCGTCGGCTCGCCCTCGTGCAAGCTTGCGCCGCTGCGCAGGAGGGAGGTGGCGCGGGCGGCGGTGAGGGTCTCAAGGTGCGCGAGCGGCGTCCAGCCGCGGCTGGCGACTAGCCAGACGGCGAGGTCGGCGTGGCCTTCTTCGGTTGCAACCTCCTCGGGCGTGCCGAAGGGCGTAGCGGCGCGGGAGGCGCCGTAGGAGGAGAGGAGCTTGGCGACCTCGAGGTGGCCGTCCTGGCACGCAGCGAACAGCGGCGTGGCGCCTTGCTCATCGGCCTGGTCGATCGCCGCGCCAGCCTCGAGGAGCAGCCTGGCGCACTCGACGTGGCCCTGCTGGCACGCAACGTGCAGCGGCGTGGCGCCATTCGCCGCGGCTTGGCTTACCGCCGCGCCAGCCTCCAGGAGCAGCTTGGCGACCTCGAGGTGACCCTTGTAGCACGCGACGTACAGCGGCGTGGCGCCGTTCTGCTTGGCTTGGTTGATCGCCGCGCCAGCCTCGAGAAGCAGCCGGACGATCTCGAGCTGGCCCTGCTGGCTTGCCATGAACAGTGGCGTGGTGCCGCTGTTGCGGGCCTGGTTGACCGCTGCGCCAGTCTCGAGAAGCAGCTGGGCGATCTCGAGGTGGCCCTTCTCGCACGCAACGAACAGCGGCGTGCGGCCTTCAGCGTCTGCATGAGCCACCGCTGCGCTGGCCTCGAGGAGCAGCCGGGCGCACTCGAGGTGGCCCTCCTGGCACGCGACGTACAGCGGCGTGCGGCCTTCAGAATCCGCTTGGTTGACCGCCGCGCCAGCCTCGAGGAGTAGCCGGGCGCACTCGATCTCGCCAGTCAAGCTCGCAGCACTCAGCGGCGTGGTGCCTTCATCATCAGCCTGGTCGACCGCCGCGTTGGCCTCGACGAGGAGCCGGGAGATCTCGAGCTGGCCCTCCTGGCTCGCGATGAGCAGCGGCGTGCAGCCTTCAGCGTCTGCTCGGTCGGTCGCCGCGCCAGCCTCGACGAGCAGCCGGACGCAGTCGAGGTGGCCCTCCTCGCTCGCGATGAGGAGCGCGGTGGCGCCGCCGCTGTCAGCCGCCTCCACGCTCGCGCCGCCCTCAAGCAGCAGCCGCGCCGCCTCGGCCTGCCCGTGCCGAGCGGCCCAGGTGAGCAGCGTGTCCTGCTTCTCGGTGTCGTTCCGCGCGTCGAGCTGGGCCGCGAGCGACGTGCCGCGCGTTCGCCGCCCGGAGAGGAAGTCGCGCAGCCAGGCCAGGTCGCCCCGAGCCAGGTCGGCGTGGCGGGTTGGGATGGCGCCGCTCATGCCGCCAGGAAGAAGAAAAACCTTCGCCACTCCAAAATCCCGGCCCGCCAATGGCCAACGCTGTCGAGGGAGAAGCGACGACATTGCAGCGCCAGCAGCTCGAGCTTGCCGAGGGAGCTCGACGGAGCCGCGCGGTAGTATACGTCGTCCCGTCATGCGTCCTCACGCACTCTACCCCTACCCCTCGCTCGCCACCGCGTGCAGCAGCACGGTGCGCGCCAACTCAAAGACAGCGCCGTCGGCCGTGAGCGTGAGGGCGCGAACCAACTGCAACTCCCCTACTGCGTCTCGCGCGTGATGGCGAAGCCCAAGACGCAGTGGCCAAAGTCGAGCGCCGCGATGCCGTTCGTGGCTCCTGCCGAGTCGAGGTGGTTGGTACCGCTCGTGGATCTCGTAGATCGAGAGGACGAGGAGCGCCGCCCGCGCGCGGGCTGCCGCGGGGAAGAGCGAGTGGCTTGCCGGCGACCACGGCGCCGCCGCCCGCCCGAGGGCTGGAGAGGCGCTTCAAGCGAGGGTGGCCCTGGCGAGGTACTTCCAGCCTGCTGTGGGAACAGCTGACGCAGTCTCGCCGAGGCTCGCCCCAGCACGGGTTGACTCGGCCAGACAAAAACCCCGAGAGGCGTGGGAGTACCTCGCCAGGGGTGGCCTCTTCACGGGCCTCGTTTGGCGAGACTGAGCAGCTTCCTATCATCACGACACTGGGCACGGAGACAAGCAAGAACTTTCCGTGTCATCGTGCGTCCCGCTTTGCCAGCAGCGTTCGCAGTGAGCGCGCAGAGGAGTTTAGGGACATGGACACCGTGAAGGAGGGCGCGGTCCTAACCGGCGGTTCGTCGGCGGGCAGCAGCAGTGACGACGACTCCATGCGCCGCCGGTGGCGACTGATCCTTTGCAGCGCTGCCACCGAGTACAGTGCGGGTGCCATCCTGGCGATGGGTGCGTGGCAGGCGGAGCTGCGCGACGTGCTGGGGCTCACGACGGGGCAGACAATGTCCATCGGCGCGGCCATCTTCTTCGGCACCTTCTTCGCGTTTCTCGGAGGCCGCGCCTTTGACGCGCTCGGCCCGCGCCGCACAGTCCTGCTTGGGGGAGGTATGGCTTGCTTGGGCTACCTCACTCTCTTCACTGCCGTCAGATTCTCCGACCGACTCTCTTCCCGCGCAAAGCTCACCCTCGCCACAGCCGGTTCTGTGCTCGCCGGGTATGCATGCGGCAACCTCCTCGACCTCTCGGCCTCGATGGCCTGCTCGCTCTCCTTCCCGCACGAGCGCGCGGCGGTGGTTGGCTACATGAAAGCAGTGCTCGCCACCTCGGCCGGGCTGTGGGCGCTCCTCTGGGTGAACGTCTTTGCCGTGGTCAGCTCGCTCGCATCGTACCTCGCGTGCGCCGCGGCGACTGTCCTAACCCTCTCATGCCTCACCGCCTCTGGGATCGTCGTGCTACCCGAGGGCGAGGATTACCGACGCCCGTTTGACCATGTGTGCGATGACTCAGGGCATTCCGACCGGCCCTTCTACTCCGAGTTCAACGACAATCCCCACCCTGTTCGATTCCACTAGGCCGACACGGTCAAGCTAGTCTTCGCCGTCGTGTCCGCGCTCGCTGTGGCTATTTGCACCGTCGCGGTGAGCCTCCTCTGCGGCGATATCTCGGTTCACGCCGGCTCAGCTTCGTCTGCTCTCGGTTGATCTCGGCCACCCCTCGGCCAGGCGAGCTCTCTCCGCTCGGCCGGACTTATGGGACCCACACCGGCGTTTGGGTACGCCGCGCTCGCCATCGCGGCCGCACCCGCGTGCATCATCTTCCTCCCTTCCACGAAGCAGAGGGTCTCGCTCCGCACCACCATTCTCGTGGCTGAGGCGGCGACAAAACTCCGCCGCCGGACGAGCTTCCTCTCGAGCCGCCACAGCGTGTCGGGGCGCGGGGACCTCTCTCCGGAGGCGGATCTGGCTGCAAGGCTCCTCACATCTGCTGGCTGTGAGTAGGTACGAGGTGCTCTCGAGGGGAGAGGCCGCGCCCTCTTCCGAGTATGCTGGCATCCCGTTCTGCGTGGCGGTACGGGGCAGCGAGTTCTGGCTGATTTGGTTCGTGGCTTTTGCCATTCTCGGTATGATCTCTACCATTGTCAATGCACGCCTGCCCCGGCTGTCACAGCCTCCCTGGCCCGATCTTAACCACCAAGGTGCGGGAAACGCGAGCAACCAGAACTTGGCTTTTGTTCTCGAGAGCGCCGCGGACCCCGACGACACCGGCCTCGCCGTCGGCCTCTTCGCGCTCACCTCGACCGTTGTGCGGGTGGCGGTGGGCATCGTGTCGGACAAGTCGCCACATATTCTTACGCAGCCTGCCGATGGAGCCGCCCTGCAATGAAGTCGTCAGTCAGCTTTAGGTGCCAGCACATCCTTAGCCGCGTCTCAATGATCCCCATCGTCTCGGCGAGCGCGTTGGTCAGCCAGTGCCTCCTCGCCCTCCCGAATATCAGCAGCATCATGCTGGGCGTCTTCTTCTCCGCTCTCTCCTTTGGAGGCTTCCTCACCCTCTTCTTGCCCGTGCTTAACGAGATGTACGCTCTCTTGCCGCTCGGCAAAAGCAGTACCACACTTCCCAGTGGCGCCCTCACTCCCGCAGGTACGGCCGACGTGAGTTTGGTGTCATATGCGGCGTGCAGTTTGTCTGCCAGGCCGTCGCCTCCTTTTGCATCTCGCTCGAGCTCATGCCCGGCCTATACCAAGCCGCGGCAACACGGCACGGCACCATCACTTGCGTCGGGCCCGACTGCTACCAGGCTTATTCTGGCCTTGTCCCGGCGGCACCTTGTGAAAAGCTGCCCACCCGCCTCTAACGTGGGCAGGCGTCCTTCCTGGTGGTCGCTCTGCTCAACCTCGTCGGCCTCGGCGCCTCCCTCTGCCTCGCGTGGCGTATCCGTGCGCACAAGCTGCCGGCAGAGAGGATTGCCATGCGCAGGCATGTCGAGAAACTCGGCTACGATTGAGACCGCTTGTCGGTCGCGAGCTCTGCTCTCTTGTGGGTGTCTACGGAGGGCAACACCACTTGCTAAAAGAGAGATGATGCCAGGGTCACACGTAGGGCAACACCACTTGCTAACAAAAATGCGATGACACGGCATGCTGGACATGGACATGGGGGAATCGCATCCCGTTCCCGATGTGCAGGTGCTCCAGGGTGTCGTGCGTGCGCTTCAACGCGGTCCCATTCTCGTGGCGCCCCTTCATCTCCCACCACCTCCCCATGCGCGGCTTGTTCTTCTCCCACCACCTCAACCCTCTGCCGGACTTGTGCTGTCTTTGTTTGCAATCGTGCAGGCCACACGGGTTGTTGCCGCGCATGTCGAGGGTGGACGCGAGCCACGGTATTGTCTCCCACGCATCGAGCACGGATTCGGGCGGCTCCGCCTCGATTCGGCCAGACAGGGCGGTGGCATTGAGGCCGGCAACGGCTAGGGCAGCAAACGTGATGGAGATCGGAGCAACCATCGCCACGCTCACTCGGAGCTGCTTCCCAGCCCTCCGGAACAGACGGAGCGGCCTGGCCGGGCGGAGGGGACTCGTGCGCATATGCGGTGCGCACCTCCGTCGCTACTCCCTTTGCTTAGGGACTCCCTACTGCCGACAACCCTCCTCCCTCCCCTCCCCGCTACCGTCTTTGTCTCGCTGCGCTCGTCGTCGCTCGAGGAGGGACGGACGGAGGCTCCGGCCTCCGGGACCCACCCCCCCTAGCCCTACCGACCGCCGCCGCCCTCCCCGCTGCCGCCGCCGCCGCCGCCGCCGCCGCCGCCGCCCTTCTCGCCCCCCCACCCGCCACTGATTGCGAATCTCTCGCATCGAATCACATGCAATTGCAATCGCCCCGGTGCAGAATTTTTTTTATGTTTAAGCTTTTAAGGATCGGGCGGATCTACCTAGTCGCCTGGACGCTCACCCCCCCCACCCCCCACCCCCCCACACACACCCACCCTGCTGCCTGTGTCGCTGTGATCGACCGCTTAGCCGCCGCTTAGCACGAGGCCGCTACTCCCTTCTTATTCATGCACATGCGCACATGCACAAGCACATGCGTACATGTTGTACGTACTACGATGCGCCGTCCGAGAGGGAGCCGAGCAGAGTGGCGAGGAGCCGCGTCGACAGCCCCATCACCGAGTCGACGCCTCCGTCGATCTGGCGCAGGTACGGCGCGCACGCGGGGTGCTCGACCATCAGCCCTCCGGCGCACCTCCGGCAGACCGGGTCGGCGGCGAGGGCGTCCACCACCGCCGGCGGGAAAGGGTCAAAGTGGATGTGCGCCACGTGGACGCCGGACGCGCGCCTGCCGCTCGCAGCGTCGTGCAGCACCAGGGCGCCGACGGTCGAGCAAGGCGCGAGGCCGTAGTCGGCGATGTAGGCTCGCGCCTCATCGGCGTCTGCCGGCTTCTCGCGGACAGCGCCGTTGTAGGTCACCACCTGGTCTCCACAGACCAGCACCGCCCCGCGCCGGCCCAGCTCCGAGAGCCGCCCCTCGTCCGCGAGCCTGGAGCGTGAAAAGAAAAAACGCCGGCGTGTGGAGACGCTCTCTTCCTCCGCGGTGTCGCGTGCAGGCTGGAGAAAGCATCTAGGCAGCCCCACCGCGCGACGAGAGCATCTGCCTTGGCAGTGGCGACGGCGAGCACTAGCCGCTCTGGGTCGGAAGCGCGGTCCCCGATCGCCTTCTCGTCGATGTCCGGCACAATGCACTCGACCTTGTGGGTGCGGGTGAGGGTGAGGCCAGCGTCGCGAGGAGAAAGAAGTTCCGAGTGAGCGACTGTGCGAGCGTGTGTGTGCATGCTTGTGAGTGCGAATCAGCACCTGCTCAGCGTCTCCGTGGCCGAGTGCTGCGGCGAGGAGCGCCCGTCGCGACGGAGACTGCGACCCCAGGATGAGAGACGAGAACTGCGGCGGCAGCCGCACCGCAGCGCGCAGCGCCGCATCCATCGTCGCAGCGACAGGCGCGTGGGTCGCGTGAGCGACCTGAAGCGTTAGCATATATGTTGTATGTACTTGTACTACCCGCACGGCGATCGAGGATGGCACGGTTCACCCCCTTCACCGAAGCGATGGAGATGCGTTCCGCGTGGTGTGACACAAATGAGAGGCGGGAGTGGGGAGGGTACGCGGTGCGGTCAACGCCCGAGCGTTGAGCCTTGCGCGCAAGGCGGTTGATGTTTGCAACTGCAGGCGGCGAGAAGCCGCCGCCGAATGTCTCGTGGAGAAGCAGGTTGAACTTGTTTCGTTTGGTGAAGATCCCATCATGGTAGTGGCCACGCTGTGACTTGACGTAGCCTTGGCCGGTGGTGTGGTCGAACGCCCGTTGACCACGGAACCCGCGTTGCTTGCAGCCCATGTTTGCAAGGCGGGCGCGCTCTTCGGTGTTGCCGAAGGCGAACTTGTCTCCAACGGAGCCGGGGTTGCCTCCGGTGTCGGCGCGGCCGACCCCAACGGGCAAGCCACCCCGGAGGGGGGTCCAAAGTTTGACCTCGCTGATCTCGTCTTTGCCCCCGCTCTCTCAGTTGTAGGGTGCACTATCCCAGCCGGCCCTGCCTGTGTGGGTGGGCTGTGGCAGGGTTCGGGACTCTATTACTCACGGGAAGGGTTGGGGGAGCGAAGCGCACGTGTATTGTGAGTTTCTGTGGCTAAAAGAAAAGAAAGAAAACGGACAACCCAAGAGAGGGATGGGAGGACGGCACGGCGCACGCCGCCACCACACACAGGGATTTTAAGGAGAGGGGTATGGTGCGCTAGCCGTCGCCCACCCTTGGGCGTCCGCCTCTTCCTATCTCTCTTCGCAGTCTCTCGCCGAGTTTCTGTGTCTGTGTTTCCTCCAATGCCCTATCTCCTTTTTCCTGCGGGAGGCCGTGGTTTTTTCATTCCGAGAGTTGCCATTCGGTCGGAGCTCAATGCTCACGCTCTCCGCCGCCGCCGCACTGGCCTACTCGCCCACCGTCGCTGCGCCGCACGCGCGGACAAGCGCAGCGTCGGTCAGCAGCCGCGCGTCCGCTCCGCGCCTCGGCTTGCTGCAGAAGCTTGGCCTGCGCCGCGGAGCAAGGTGCCTGCCCGTCTCGGCTGGCGCAGCAAGCGCGACGACGGCTTCCGCCTGAAACGGTCCCGCACCCGCTCCTTAGGTTTGCGGACGACCTTGGCCTGCCCTGCGTGGACGAGTGCGCGGTGGCGTCGTATCCCAACCTCCCTCCCTCGGTCCACCCGGGCGTCGTGACGGGCCAGGCGCTTCCCTGGTGGAGCGGAGTACGAGATGGAGAGGAGGGAGTGGGAGGAGAGAGGAGCCCCGCGCATGCACGACAGGCGCTCGTCGACCTGCTGCAGCACGCAAAGGAGAATCGGTACGCCATCCCGGCGGTCAACTGCGTCACGTCCTCGTCCGTCAACACTTGCCTCGAGGCGGCGCGCAAGGCGGACGCGCCAATCATCATCCAGTTCTCGTCGGGAGGCACTTCCTAGACACTTCCTGGACACTTGCTAGACACTTCCTAGACACGCGCCAATCATCATCCAGTTCTCGTTGGGAGGCGTGGCGTGCGACATGCGACAGCGCCTCGTGCCGAGCCACCCCCGAACCGCCTCGGAGCCTTTCTGCAGGCTCGCAGTTCTACGCTGGCAAGGGCCTCGACAACACCGACTACAAGGCTGCCATCGCCGGCGCCGTCTCGGGTGGCCCGCGGTAGACATTCCTAGACACTTCGTAGTCAGTTCCCCGTCTCGGGTGGTCCCAGTGGCGGCAGCGCGGCGGCGGATGCGCCTCCTCCTCCGCGACCCTCGGCGCTGCGCGGGGCGTACTGTGTAGCAGACTGTGTAGGAGCTGGCTGGAAGACGTGACACTTCCTAGACACTTCCTAGAAGACTTCGCCGAGGAGCTCGCTGGAAGGCGTGCAAGCGAGGGCGCTCCTCGCTGAGCAAGTGTTGTCGCCGCCTCTCTGTGCCGTGCTGCAGGCGCCTACCACGTGCGGGCCATGGCGGAGCAGTACGGAGTGCCGGTGATCCTGCACACCGACCACTGCGCCAAGAACCTGCTGCCGTGGCTCGACGGGATGCTGGCCGCGTCGGAGCGGTGCCACGCAGCGCAGCGCGAGCCGACTGGCTCGGGGCCTCGCCGGATCCTCGCCGGAGCCTTGGTGATAGGTACTATGCGGCGCACCGCGAGCCCCTCTTCTCGTCGCACATGATCGACCTCTCCGAGGCGACGCGAGATTGGGCCGAGATCGAGCCGAGATCGGGCCGAGATCGGGCCGAGATCGGGCCGAGATTGGGCCGGGGTTAGAGGGGCCCCGGGCGATCCCCCGAGGCTTGCCCGAGGTCAGGAGCCGCTCGAGGAGAACATCGACATTTGCGTGAGCTACCTGCAGCGGATGGCCAAGCTCGACATGCTGCTCGAGATGGAGCTTGGCAGCCCAAGACGGAGGAGGGCGACGGGTGCGGCAGTCCGGACACGTCCGCGACATGTCCGCGAGGTGTGGCGTAGGCATCACGGGCGGCGAGGAGGACGGGGTGGACAACGAGGATGCCAACCCGGAGGACCTCTACTCCAAGCCCGAGGAGATCTGGCAGGTCTGCGCCGAAGCTGCCCCTGCAGCTGGCGTCTCGAGGCGGCGTGTCCCTGATCCGCTCCACGGCGTGTTTGCGGGTCTGGCAGGTGTATGAGAAGCTCTCCGCCGTCCCAAACGGCCGCTTCACCGTCGCCGCCGCTTTTGGCAACGTGCACGGCGTCTATGCCCCGGGCAACGCCGAGCTCGACCCCCCCGACACTCGTGGTCGGAATCTTGGCGAGACCGGTGAGTGTGTGCTGATTAGGCAACGTCAAGCTCGACCCCGAGATCTTGGGCAATGCCCAGACCTTCATCGCCGACAAGGTGCGAGACGACGCGTACCTCGGCCGTACCTCGGCCGTACCTCGGCCGTACCTCGGCCGTACCTCGGCCGTACCTCGGCCGTACCTCGGCCGTACCTCGGCCGTATCTCGGCCGCAGCTCGGCTACACCTCGGCTGCACGTCTCGTCCAAGTGTGCACCGGTTGCACCTCGCTTTGGGAAGGTGTCCTCCAGCGACGCCAAGCCCGTCTCCTTTGTCTTCCACGGAGGGTCGGGCTCCGACCTCAAGGACATCAAGCAGGCGAACCCCGCCACGGCGGGCCACCTCGGCCGATCCCGGCCCGATCCTGTCCTCTCTCGGCTGATCCCGAGCAGGCGATCGACTACGGCGTGGTCAAGATGAACATCGACACGGACACGCAGTGGTCGCGCGCTCTGGCAGCACACCGCCTCCTGGTCCCACCCGCCCCACTACTGGCGCCTGCCGGCGATAGGTCCTACTGGGACGGCATCCGCGCATACTACAAGAAGTATGAGCCGTACCTCAACTCGCAGATCGGCAACCCGGACGGCGCCGACAAGCCAAACAAGGCGCGGCGCCACTCCCGAGACACTCTCCTCACCCTACCGCACCGCGACACGCACCGCCGCCGGATCACTCTCCCCTCCCCCCTCCCCCCTCCCCCCTCCCCCCTCCCCCCTCCCCCCTCCCCCCTCCACGCGCCGCAGAAGTTCTACGACCCGCGCGCCTGCCTCCGGTCGGCGGAGGACTCGACTAACGCGCGGCTGCAGCAGTGCTTCGAGGACCTCAACTGCGTCGGCATCCTCGGGCTGGGAGACATGCCTCCGCCGCAGAACGTCCTCGGCCCGCGCCGCGGCGCACTGCCCTGCTGATCCGAGCGGAGAGTTGCAGACAGCCCGGCTGCAGCAGCGCTGTGAGATGGTGGGGAGGCGGGCGAGGGGAGGGGCACTGCGGCGATCCAATCGACGGGGCGGGTTCTGCGCAGGCGCTGTGTCTGCGTTTGCGCTGCGCTGCTGAGGCCGGCGGGCGGCGCTGCGGTGTGAGGACTCGCGGGGTGCGGGGCGCGAGGCCGAGGGGGGAGGGACATGCGAGGGAAGAAGCATCGGGGTGAGGGTGTAGGCATGTGCCTCGGGGAGGGGCGTCGGGTCAGCTCTCCGCCACAAGACTGCCGCTCGCGATATACACAGATGTGGGAGAGAGCACTGAGGGGCGAGCTTGATGGTGCGCGCGCGTTGGCGGGTGTGACGCGCCGTTTATGCTACGTGGTGGTTGGCAGATTTTGTGTTGCGTTTTGTTCTATTTATGTCGCGTTGGTGTTTTCTATTTCTTTTAAAGACTCCGGAGTGCTCGCCGCGCGCTCGCCGCCCGGACCGCCGCACCGGCGGCACCGCCACCGGGACGGGCGGGGGTTGCGGTTGGGGGTACTGGGCTGGGTCTTTAGGCATTGTGGGGTTGGCACTCCCATCGACCCTCATGACCTCCTGCTCTGAGATGGACACCAGTGGGTGGGTGACCACAGCCAGGATACACTCGAAGGCTGGGTAAGCAGTAGAGGTCGATACTCGACGCGTCCCACATGGTCTGTGTCGCTGTCGGCACACTGATCGCTGTCGACAGGACGTCGAGCGACACCGATGGCAGTGCCACCCAGGAGTGGTCGGGCGGTCTCCCGTCATGAAAGAGCCACCACGTGATCCGTATGATGATTCCTGACAACCGCCTCAAGTCAACTTTTGTCACAGTTCCCGCTCTGAGAGGAGCTGCGGGTCAGTTCAACAGCTGGAGCTGTGTCGCCGGCGTGCGGCGGCCTGCCTTCGGAGGTGCCTCTGAGGTGGACATTTTTTGGTCACCGTGAGAGAAAACGCGTTGGAATTTTCACTCCGGAACTTCAACTCCGCACGCGGACCGGCCAGGGCTACGTACAATAGTGGCTGCCAGTGAGGCGGAGGCGCGAGTCGGAAGGCCGCGACCGTCAAGTGGTCCCTCCACTTACTTGAGCACTTGAGCACTTGAGCACTTGATAGGGTCGATTCCGCATGGTACGGGACCCCTCGATCGTCTCGCCCTCCCTCACTGGTGTGTTCATTGGGGGGGGTCATAACAAACACGGTACAGGATCGAGGTGCACGCTGCTGAGGGACCCCAGAGGGTAGATCGAGCAGTGTCGTCCCCCCTCTCCATCAATCATCTCACTGGGAGACGTCGGCGGTGGTGGCGGTGTGACCGATCGCGACTGCGCGCCCCGATCCCACCACTCGGCGCCATCGCACGGGTCCTCCCTCGGCCGCGCAGCTCCAGAGAGGCAGCTGGCGTTGCGCTGCACTGCATGAAGCTGCTGTTGAGACTCGCCAATAGTTGGAGCTGCCCCGCGCGCCGCCGCGAGCACCCCGACGTGAGCACGCCTTCTGGAGGGCGCAGGCACCACCCCTCTCGCGCCGGCACGAGCCGATTCAGCAGCTCCGGCCCAACCAATCCGGCCGCCGACGGGAGGGCGAGCAAAAGGGAGAGCACGCGCATGAGCCAAAATGTCCGTTACTCAACGTTCATCTGCGTGCCCGTTTTTCTTCTGTTTACCCTCACGAGACAGAATCGGGTACAAACTGCGATCGCCCGCGCAAGCGACGCGCACACGGCGGCGGAGCACACTGGTGGCCCGCCTCGCGGCCCTCACGCCTCAACGCCGCGCCCAGCAAGTTTTTTTTTCGTTGAGCGCGAGACTGACGGGGACAACGATCTCTCTCGCGCGGGTATGGGTCACGTGCGTGTGCCCGCGGCGAGTGAATCCGACCAGCGCTCTACGCTCGTCGTCGGTAGTCGGCGTCCCTCAACCTGCGCCCTAGCCTGCGCCGCGCTCGGCGAACCTCGACAGCGCCTTCGGTGGTTTGCAGCGCTCTTTGCGACTGAGCCGTTGCCCGATTTGGAGCACCTGTATTGCGCGATTTCTTTTGCCACGCCAAGTCTGTGTTAGCGCCGCGAACACCGCACAGCGCCGTCCTCGCTCATCTATATGGCCGACTTTAGCCAGCCGCTGCCAGGGACTGCCGGTGCACTTGACAACAACGGATCCGTGAAAGAGACGCTGAAGTCTGTCCTCACGCGTGAATTTTGGCGGAATGCCGCCGAGAGTCTGAGCAGTGAAAAGGCGCTCCCAGCCAGCCAGCTGCCTCGGTCCTCGCGCCATATCCCGTCCTCGACCCACTCCCCGACTGTCGCCCCCACAGTCGCCCTCACCCGCACACGTTCGAGCCACTCCCCCCGCTGCCAAGGCGCTGCGGTATCGCACACTTGCAAAGTCGGCGCTCAACCCGCTCGAGTTCTCCAAGCCGGCACAGGCTGAGGTGACCCCCCCCCCCCTTCCCACCACCACCACCACCACCACCACCACCACCCCACCGCCCCCTTCCCCACACGCGCCGCCGATCATCCGCCGCCTCCACCGCCTCCGCCTCCGCCTCCTGCTGTGCCGCAGGTGCTCCCTCGCGTCATCAGCAACGGCTTCAAGTTCCTGCCCATCTACACGGTCGCAGTCGGAGTTCCGCTGGTGCTCGCGAGCCATGGCCATTGCCGTCTCGCCACCCTCGCGCCACCCGTCTCCTCGCTGCTGCCCTCTCACCCTCTCCCGCCACCCCATCCTGCCGCTCTCCCCGCAGGCGCTGTACACGCTGCTCTCTTCCTGGTGGCTCTGTATCGGCGCCTTCGCCATCTGCGGCACGTGGGGGTTCGCATACGGGATGAGGCGCGATGCGGGCGTGCCCCTCACAACACGCCAGCTCGGGGCCCCCGCCCACCCCTCCCGCACCCCTTCCAGGCGCGAGGCCGCATCCCTCGACATCGCCGGCGTGCCGGTGCCGCCGCCCCGCCCCCCACCCTCCACCCCCACCAACCCTGCCCCCTCATCGCCCCTCCCCGCACCCTCATCGCCCCTCCCCGCACCCTCATCGCCCCCTCATCGCCCGCGCCTTCATGCCACCGTCCGCCGCCTACTCCAACCCGCAACCCACCCACCCACCCACCCACCCGCCCGCCCGCCACCCGCGCCCCGCCGCCCCCAGGTGCCCAAGCCGCTCGCTTGCGGAGGCACCTCGCTGCTCGACCTGCGCACGCCTACCAGAGGCCCGTCCGGGACATGTCCAGGACGTGTCCTGCAGGCGCCTCGCTGCTGCTGATGCTCCTCACCGGGATGATCTCCGCCTTCGCCTACGCCGCGGCGCACTGCCGCACTCCCTGCTCGCGCGCTCGCCAGCCGATCGCGTGTGTGGATGCGCCCCCCGACCACTCGTTCGGCCCCGCAGGTGCTTGGCGCAGTCGTCGCGCTGCCACACGCGGCGCTTCACAAGGCTACCCTCCTCCTCCCCAAAGATCCGCCGAGATCCGCCGAGGATCGCCGAGATTCGCCGAGATTAAGCAGGGCTTGTTGACGCCAGGTGCCCGAGGCGGGCGGCTTCGACGAGGAGTCTGCTGCGCTCAACGCAGCCATCCCAGCCGCGTCGATCGTTGCGTGAGATGTGTGTGTGTGTGTGTGTGTGTGTGTGTGTGTGTGTGTGTGTGTGTGTGTTGTTTTTGACCGCGTAAGATAAAGGGTGGCTTAAGGCTCTGTCCGCAAGGCGCCCGCGTCGCAGACGCGGTACCATTTTGTGACAATGAACTCTGCAATTCGACCCCCCCCCCCCCGGCCCCCGCCCCGCCCCCCCCCGGCGCCCCCCGCCCCCGGCCCCCGCCCCGCCGCCCGCCCACGCGAACATAAAATAGCAAATAAACCAAAGTCCGAATACCGTGTGGCGAAACCGTGTGATCTCGACCGGCAAGCCTTCAGCTGGTGCCAAGACTTTTCCGTATAAAGTTGGAACCAGCCAGAACGTCCGCCAAATCCGTGCTCGCTTTCGGCGCAGCTTGAGGGGGAAGCCGCTGATTGACTAAAGCCTCCACAGCGTGCCCGCGCGCCGCGGCTGCCTCCACCGCGCAGCACCCCCTCTCCCTTTTCTCTCAACACAGTGTGAGTGTGAGTGAGACACAGATGGACTCGCACCGAAGTTATAGGTACGAACGTCTCTCTGTACCTCTTGTTCTCAGGGAGGGGCGTAGTCCCGTTCACACCCTCACTTAGGTATGAGCGCCCGAAACTTGAACGGCGGGCGCTTGACGAACCCGAGGGGGGGGGGGCGGGGGCAGGGCAGGCGACCGCCCCGGGGAATTATGTTTAGCGGCTCCCAACCCCAGGGAAGTTCTGATAGACATGTCCAGGACTCTTGTCGAAATAGCGTGTAGAGTCGAAGCCACAAGAGGGCTGGCTCCGTCCGCGAATAGGCCGAAGGGGGTGTGGCCCTGGCCTTCTGTCTGCCCGCCCAATGGGTGGCAGGTGCCTCTTAGTTCTTCCTTGAACGGTTGATGAGACTGTGAAACGATCGCCGCAAGGGGCGTGAACGCACAAGTGCGTAATGACCGCAAGTGGTCGTGAACACCCCAAGGGGTGTGAAAGTAAATACTCCACTTATTCACAGATACCATACCAGCAAAGTACCCGAATCCAACTCCACGTGCCCAAGCGCACACCGGCCGGAGCGCCACCGGGGGGTGCCGCCCTCCCGTTCATGAGCCCAACAACACGAACGCTATCCATCCTCACCGGCCCCCATCCCCGTGGTCGGCCTCGCTCGCCGCGCCCAGCCGCGGTCCGGTCGTCCGCCCGGCGGCCAAGGGCGGGGAGGGGGCCACCCGCGCTCGCGCAGTGTACAGGTAGAGAGAGAGAGAGCACCTCGATCCTGTATGTATGTACCGTGTTTGTTATGACCCCCCCCACCCACCCAATGAACACACCAGTGAGGGAGGGCGAGACGATCGAGGGGTGGGTCCCGTACCATGCGGAATCGACCCTATCCAGTGCTCAAGTGCTCAAGAGAGCACCTGTGCCTTTTCTCCCACAGTTCTCTCTCCACAGTAAGCTAAAAGTACACGTAAACGCGTTTCCCAAAACACTCGAGCCCAAACTGTATACGCAACTGGACGCACCGTCGGCGCAGGGCGTTTTGGCGCCCAATCCATCGGGGGCCGCCTCCCCATCGCCGGCAGTTGCCACTCTACTCGAGTAAGAGCATGCTCGCGTTCAGCCTGCTCCTCGGCTTGGGGCAGACCCAGACAGCCTACCAGGCCCAATACGGCGAAAAGCTTAAGAAAGCGAACGCAGAAAACGTGGGAATGGTGCGAGACGAGCAAGATCACGAGCTGTCAGTTCCCTGCTCCGAGGGCACAGCTCCGAGGGCACAGCTCCGAGGGCTTAGCACATCACAACTCCATCCCACCCGCTCTCGCGCCCTCGCGGCGCCACAATACTAGCTCATTTGCGCGAGCCAGCACTTCCGGCCGATGCCACCACCACACACCACCACCACACCACCACCACACACCACCACCACCACCTTCGTGTCGGCCTCGAGGCCATCCCTCCGCCACCCCCTCCTCTTTGGCCCTCAGGGCTGCTGGGGCGCGATGCCGCCCGGTGGGCGCAATTACGCCGCCATGGGCTCATCCGTCGACGGCTTCGGGTCAAATGGAGCGCCGTTGAGTACCAAGACGAAACCCCAAAGGCAATTCGGCAATCTCGACGGCAAGGATGGCAGGCGCCCCGTTGGGTAGCCAGAGCCCACGTGAGCGTGCCGCACACTTCGTCACTCGGCGGCCCGCACCGGCACTCAGGGGCGTTTGCACTCTGTGGTGGCTCCTGCCCGACTCTTGTCACGACACGCTCCCCGCCCCGCCCTCGCCCCGCTCCCGCGCGGCCAGCGCGGCCAGCGTCTGGCTCAGACGTGGGGGATCGGGGAGCATAGCTCAGCCCCGTGCCCCACCTCAGAGCGTCGAGACTCGTGTGCCCGACCCTCAGGCGCCCTATCACGGATGTGGTGTACGAGCAGCTGCAGTCGCCGTTGACGCTGTACCTGACGTTTGAGAGCAAGCTCAAACAAAACGTGGGAACGGAAGGCAACGATGCGGCCATATGCTCTGAGGGCGTGGAGCGCTTCCAACAGTATGGCGAGAAGGCGCCCAGCTCCGAGGAGGAATTCAAAGTCCAGAAACTGATGATGAAGTACGTCACGACAACCACTTTCGACGCCGTCGATAAATATCAAAAAACACTGGCCAACGAGCCCGCGGCGTATGTCAACCATTGCTGCAAGGCCGGAATTCAGGGCACTTCTACGTACTTCGATGAAGCATCGGATCTCTGCAATAGTTGGAACAATTGTTCAACCCCATCGATCGAAGGGGGTAGCTGTACGACAATGTGCGGAGTGCTTTCGCGTTCCTTTGAATCTTATTATCAGGATGGCAATACAGACGCCCAGGGCGACGTTCAACTCTGGGTGGAGCCGAGCCCTCCCTCCTCTCCACCCGCCAGCGTGGACAAGGACCCGCATCTCCACTTTGCTCACGGCGGCCGCGCCGACTTTCGAGGCAAGCACGGCCAGCTCTACGCCTTCTTCTCGGCGCCCGGACTGTCGGTCAACGTTCGGACCGAGGAGGCTTCCTTCCTCCTGCACAACGGCAAACTGGAGGCGGAGCGACCCCGGAACCCACCCCCCCCCGAGCCGTCCTTCCCCAACCCGACCGCCCCGACCGCCCCCAACGAGTT
Organism: Emiliania huxleyi CCMP1516; assembly: GCF_000372725.1. Lineage (NCBI taxonomy): Eukaryota > Haptophyta > Isochrysidales > Noelaerhabdaceae > Emiliania > Emiliania huxleyi. The sequence goes on along the minus strand of NW_005200774.1, from coordinate 218,277 downwards.
GACCGCTCCTTGCGCAGGTCGACGGCTCCTTCATCACCGAGGCGCACGTGGTGGCGCGGGCGAAAGGTCCTAGATGGCAGAGCATGCGCCCACGGCTCGTGCCGTGTTCACTTGCCGATCTCACGCTGGGAGCCGCTCTTTCACGGTTGCAGCGGCCTGCTTCCGCCTCTCCACCGGGCGGGTGCTTCTGTCCTCGCTGTAGGTGGGAGGGGCAAAGGCCAAGCTGGCTCGCCTCTCCTACTGGGCGTCTGAGCTCAACAGGGACAACTGGGGCTGGCGCGTGATCAACGGCACCTGTGGTGGTGCGCGACACTTTTTCCGGGAGATGCCGTGTCGCCTTGGCCCCCTGTCGCCGCCTCCGAGCCCACGCTTCACGCACCGCAGCACGCGCCGCCCTCCCTGCCACGGCCCGCGAGACGTCCGTCGCGCACCCATAAGGCGGCGCACCCTTCCACCTCGGCGTCGGCAGCAAGCGGCAGTGCGAGGAGCTGTCGGTGGCAGTGGACATGTCCACCGCGGTCGTTTCGCTCCGCGGGTGGCGCCTGACAGTCAAGGGCAGCCGCAGTCAACGACCGGACTACGCTCTTGGATCGCATGCATGCACTGCCACTCGCGAGCCGTACCTGTAGGCAATCACATCTACGACCGCACCAGCACCAGCGGCCCGCATCACCGCCTCGACCTGTCCTTCGCGTCAGAGGTCCGGACGCATCGAACCCCTCCTGAGCACTTCCGAGACACGTGGACCCCGCGAGGCACTGCAATGCGCCTCGACTGGTCCCTCCACCTCGTCTCTCCCCCTCCGCTCCTGACCTGCCGCGCCACCCGCCCGACTCGTAGGGCGGCGCCGCGCGGCGAGACTTGCCGCACGGCGTCATCGGTGAGACACGCACACACGTCCAAGGACGCTCTCCCCCCGACACATTCAGACGCTCCACTCAGCATTGCCCACCTGTCGACTCCCCGCAGGCCAGTCGTTTGCTTCGCCAGCGCCGCGCTACGGTGATGCGGCCGAGACGAGCGCCCACTGGCCGGAGGGGGGGCCCAACGCACCCTCCATCCCGTGCCTCTCAGGCAAAGTCGACGACTACACCGAGCAGGGCCACTTCCGCACGAGTGCAATGGCCGAGGGCGCCATCGAGGGCGAGGCGAGTATGTACGAGCTGCTCTCCCCGCACGACACCAGCTTTGCCTTCTCTCGCTTCGACACCCCCACCGCGCCCTCCCCGCCCGAGGCGCCGCCTGGCGCGGGCGGGGCGGAGGCGGCATCCTTGGATTGACGCTTCGATGCCACGCAAATCCGGACTGCGAGCATGAGGACGGGGGAAGTGATACTACTCACGGACACCGCGTGTAGGACTGACGCTGAGAGTTGTGCACCTGCCCTCCGCGCAGCACTCTCTCTTCATTCTTCCACTTGTTGGCGTGTGGGGCACTCGATGGCATGGGGTCTAGGGCACTCTCTTGTTTGTGCCTCCAGCACGCTGGGGGCACTCCCACAGTCTGTGTGCTCTTCATCTCTTCTCTCTGCTCCCTAGCTTCCGTGCTTCCCCCTCGATCTCCGCGCAACCCCCTCTTTCATTGCGCTTGCACACACAAACTCAAAAAGGGAGCGCTAGCGCACGGCATGCTATGTGCACGATACACACACAAAAGAAAAGTGTCCGCGAATGATTCCGCACATGCTTTTATAGAGTACACCGCACCCCAGCACCGGGGTTGGCTTGCCGCGTTACACCCCTCGCGCTTTGCCCCGCTGAGAGAGTTCTTGAGATGGCCGATGCCGTGTTCCTCTCGTCTCGAACTCAAGAGATGGACTCCATCTCTCTGGTCACAAGTCACTAGTCAGCTGCACCTGCGCGCGTGTCGTGGCTCGTGCGTCGAGCAGCTGCAGCGCGGCGCGGTAGATGCGGTAGTCGTGCTTGAGAAGCTCGCGCAGTTGGGTGCGCGTCCTCTCCTGTTATGAGAACGTGAGCGTGAATGGCATCGAGTCCCCTGCCAGCTGACGGGGTGCGTCGTCTCCTGCAGCAATCTCCCCGTGACGCCGCCGCCATCCTGGCGGTGCCGATCGCTCTGTGGCTGTGCAGCAAACCACTCCGCTGAGAATCGCAGGCCGGGCGCCAGTACCCTCGCGAAGAGCTCGAGGCTCTCATTGTAGCGCTCCGTCACGCCCACCGCCGCGTACTGCGTGCGCATCAGCCGCTCGGCAACCTGCAGGGTTAGACGGAAAGGGCGGCGATGACACACTGAAGCCGGCTGCAGCCTCCGCGAAGCGTGACAGTGGAGATGGCGGGCTACTCAGCCCGCTTCTCGGCTCGCCAACCCCAACGTCGGCGGCGCCCAGTGCGCCGAGCCGGCGGAACCGGCGCTGCATCGGAGTCAGTCTGTCCGAGTCGGCCCGTTCACTCCAGCCCTGCTCATCAAAGTCGGCTAGTGTCCACGTCCCAGTCGCCTTCGGTGGCGACAGCTAGGACACGATGACACAACGCTTGAAAAACCATTCTGACGAGCCTCCGAGCATACTTGTGTGGACGTTTCGGGCTCCCATCCCCCGCCCCGGATCCGTGGGCGATCGCACACGCGGCTGGGGGGCACGGCGCGAGGTGCCAGGTGGCGCTTACCACTGAAAAGGAGGTTTTGGAGCCCCTAAAAGCGTCATAATAGCCGCACGTTTGCACTCGCCGTGCCTTGCCATCTCCGAGCCGCGCCCCCTCCTTCAGTTTTAAGGCGAATCGGGTGCCGAACTCGGCGTCGACAGCTTTGGCTCGACATCTTTACCATTTTGGCGAGAAACGCATAAGCCGCCCCAGCGAAATGGCCGATACGGCCGGAATCGGAGGCGGCGCCGGGGCGGCTTATGCGTTTCTCGGGGTCGTGTGGTTTAGCCGGATATCGACCTGGTGTCCCGTGGGGAAGGTATTGAACTGCCTTAAAACGGAAGGGCACGTCCTGTTCACGCGATGGCCAGCCGTGGTGTGAGCCCGAAGGGTCGGCGAGTCGGCACAGGCCAGCAGAGCCCTTGGTCAATTTGGCTCTGACGCCGTGCCAGTAGTCGGCGCGCCGCGATCTGCATACCTGTTCGTACCTCTACAGTAGTGCGGCCACGTGTATTGCTGTTCGGCGAGCCGCGTTCCGCTCTCTCGACCGTGAGGCCAGTTGGCGGGCGCCTAAAGAGCCTGGTTTGTGCGTCGAGCGGTGAGCTCACAACAGACACCGTCCGAGCCCGATGTACGCCAGGCGTCTCATTCCAAGCCCACTACGCATTCCCACGCGCTCAGGCGCCGCTCGAACCCCACCTCTTTGAGCCGGTTACCCCGCGGCAAGGCAACTCGGCGCTCTAGATGTGCGCGCTAGGCAGTCTCAACGCCGATTACTGCCGAGCGCGCACGACTCGTAGGCGTACCGGCGTGCCGCTGGCGTACTACGCGACGGTGGAGGCGCGTGGAATTGCTCAAAAGGCATGCATCTGTCGGAGAGCGTGCCGCAAGACCTGATGTGCCTCCGCTCCAGGTGTGTGGCAGTTCGATGGATCCAGCCCAGCGACCTCTACGTGACGATTGAGGACTGCTCTTCCCCTTCGGCCGAGCCTCCAGTCCCTGCCACCGTGCACTGGCGCCAGCGAGCTCCATTCAGATCCCGCACGCGCGATCGGCAGTCGAGTTACAACCCGCAGCTGTGCTGTGTGCGCGCGCACTCGAAACGTGGTTCGGCGATCTCTCGGCGACCACTCGTCGACTCGCGCCCAGACGCGAGGTGCGTGCTCGCCCGGCCCCCCGTGAGGGGACTAGGCCATTTTTAGCGAGATCGGGGAAATCACTCTCATCGCCCGCCGCTCACGCTTCCCTCCCTCTCCCGCGCCGCCGTCTCCGGTCCTAGCCTGCGATACATTGAGACCTCACGCCCCGCGACTGTCTTCCACGCTCGCAGGCGGGCCTATCCGCCGTGCCACTCCATGCATGATCATCGCTGGGGGCAGCGGTGCTCGTGCGACTGCGGATTCGGCCTCACCTCACGCCCTCTGGCCTGCAGCTGCACGTTGCCGGGCGCCATTCTCGAGCCCTCTGGCGAATGGGCCCAAATCCGGGCTCTGAGCACGCCTACTGCTGACGATCTATGTAGCTAGTGCGGTGGGGTCTGGCGCAGGTGCGCGAGACCGTCGCCACAGGGGGGGGCGCGCGATTATGTGGGCGCTCCCGAGGGGGCGAAACCGCGTGTTCAAGGGAAACCAGGCGAATTGCGCCCCCAAAATGGTCCTGAGCGGCTCCAACGACCTCCCCAACACCCGAGGTGCACGACACGACCGCTTGTTCGAACATTAGCGACACAAGTATTTATTCCTGTGGGTTGTGTCATCGTGCTAGGATGCATCTCCTCCACTTCGTTTTTTGCGCTTATCCCGTATCCGCGGCCCCCTGTGGCCTGTGGGAAGCTCTGGCGGCGCACGCAGGCGGACCTTGTGTGTGCGCACGGAACGCTTAAAAGTGGGTGCTCTACGTCAGAGCGGCCTCCCGTAGGTCCCACAGGGTAAGGTAAGGTGAGGTAAGGTACTGTAAGGTAAACTGCCACCCTCTCACAAGGTGGGGAGGGTTTTGGTGGGAGCATCCGCCACCGAAGCCACGCTGGCAATGACAATGGCGCCGTGGTAGCCAAACCGAGCGGCTGTCACCAGCTGGAGCTGTAGCTCGCGTGTCAGCGAATGGCGCAGCGCGGCGACGGCGATCGGGTTGTGCTCCTCCTAAAGCAATCGTGCCATGCTCACGTCATCCTCTCGTGTCGTATGCGGCGCTTGGCCGCCGGGCTCGGCCGGGCTCCTGCGCCCACAGCAGCTGCGCCGCTGGCCTCTGCCGCAGCGCGTGGGCAAGAAGCCTCGCCACCGCAGCCGAGTGCTCCTCCTGCGGTGCGGCCGAGGTGCGGCCGAGGTGCGGCCGAGGTGCGGCCGAGGTGCCGAGGTGCGGTCGAGGTGCGGCCGAGGTGAGGTGCGGCCGAGGTGCTAGCGAAGTACGGCCGAGCGGCGTCGCGCGCCTCGTACACCAAGTCTGTGCCGACGAGCACGTCGAAGTCGCCGAGCGCCGAGAGACGCGCCGGCAAGTCGTCCGACCCCCAATCAAGAGCCGAGCAGGCCAAGCCACACCCGCCGAGCGTGGCCAGCCACCTGCGGCGGGCGGCGCTGCGTGCAGGGCGGCGCGCGATGCAGCCCGCACCCCCGTCTGCCCAAGCCACCCGTTCGCGCGCACATTCCTCCGAAGTAGCGGCAGCCGGCAGGGCAGGTCTGTGAGCGTCACCTGCACGGGGGGTGGAGAGGCTCCCCCGAGAGTACCGTACCCAGCCGAGATAGGGACGGGGGTTGGAAAGACTGTCCGCGCACGTGAGACGCGCCCGCCGCCGCGCACGCCAGGCCCGCAAGCCCGGTCCCGCTGCCAAGCTCGACGACACGCTTTCCTATGGCGGGGATAGGACTGGCATTGATGGCGTGTACCACTCCCTCTGCCCGGTCCTCGATAGGGACGACCCGCGACGAGACGCGCCAGCGGGCGGCGACCCGCGAGGAGCTGCTCTGCTGCTGCGCGAGCGGCGTCCCAAACCGTGCAGCCCGTGTCGAGGCCGCCAAAGCCTAGAAATGTCCACGACATCTCCCTGGCATGCCCCACACCGCGAAAAAGAGGGCACAAGCCGTGCCGTCGTCGAAGGTGCCGGGCTCCTGGTGGATGAGCAGCCCGTGCAATTCCACCGAGGCGCGGAAGCGCGCGTCGAAGGTGGTTTGTACTTCTCTCCGCTGTGCAGAGGGCCCCTCGTACAGCGCATCAGCGCCCGGCGAAGCTCCGTGCGCGTCCTCGGCCGCCGGCGTCCGCCGCAGCAACTCGCTCACGGTAGCCACAGCGTCCTCCTCCGTTAGTGCTCCGCTGGCAATGCTATCTGTGAGATGGTCATAGTGCGCCTCTGACATCCGACCGGCGGTCAGTCCAAGTTCAGCGAGCGCGTCGAAAGTGCCGGTCATCTATCCGCTCGATGATTGCGAGGAGAAAGAGGCAGCGTCCGAAGGGGAGGCAGACGTTGACGAGCGGGTAGACTCGTGGCGAATTACGTGTAAAAAAGGCGTGCACCGGTGCGATATGCGAGATGCCGAATGAAGCGGCCAGCCCGAGTGTGTACGCGTAGAGGGGCTCCTCTTGCGCCATACCCGGTATTGAGAATTTTACAAAACCCGAAAGAGTGGCCGGCGCCCTGTGGCGCCGGGCCCGCCCTCCAGGGCGTGGCACGTCTAGTGCCAGCGACGCAAACGGCAAGTGTTTTGCGACGGGGAGTGTTGGGACGACGCCGATCGTTGAAAGTAGCAACCACTCACACACGCCTCTATCTAACCAACTGGCTCAGTTGAAGAGGCCGCTCCCACAGCTCTCACACCTATCTCTCTGGTACACAATATTGGAAGCGTTGTGAATTGTGGACCATTGGCCTCCTAAAAATCTCTCTCTCAACTCTCTCTCCGTAAGACTTCAGTTGGGAAGAGGCACGAGGAGGGCGGCGACCTCGACCGACTATGGAGGACCCGTCGCCAGACGACGCAGGGCAGAAGACGGTGAGGCGGAGCAGACGCGCAGGGTGAGACGAGGGAGGGAGCAGGACTTTGCGGAGATCAGCAGGAGGATGTACGAAGAGATTAGGAGCAGCAGGGACCCGAGGGACCATGTGGAAGACGGCTAGTGCTAGTCCCCCATCGGGAGGACGACCCCGGCTAGTCGCCGACCACACCCACAAAGAACCCTGCACAAAGATCGCAAGGGCGGGGGCCTGTTCCTTTTTACCCATCTCACAGTAGAGAGGTGTCCGTTTTTATTTATTTATTCCGTAAGACTTCGTTCGGAGAAGGCAAGCCGTGAAGTTGTCAACCGTCTCGGCGTCGACAACAAGTGGAACTCGAACCAGTCGTGCTGCGGGAACGGCCACCCCTCTGATTGCTCTGACAGGCACGCCTTGCACCTCGCCATGGATCCGCGGCAGAAGCCAATCCCGCAACGTTTTCAGGAAAGAGAGGAGGAAGACGCATACCAATGCCTTTCACTGTGTAGGAGTTGTTGCAGCTTCTCGATCTTTGAAGTCTTGTCCTGCAGCAATATTTTCTGCCTCCAAATGTAGTCTAATACGTCATCGCACCTCCGCCATGAGGACGGCCTTGTGCGAGCGCTGTCGTTGAGAACGAAGCGGCCGGAGTGTTCTTGTTGCCTTCAAGACATATTTCCTGAGGTAGCTCGTTCCCTTGGTGAGGGCGGTCGTGTTCGTCATGGCCGGGTCGTGCATGTACGTCTGGGCGACGTCCGTCGGACTACGGTCCGCCATCTTTAGCAGGTCTTTGGATCGGCTTCAAATCGTCCTCCTTGACGCCGCTCGCGATGTTGGACGGCAAGATAGGCGAAAAGGACTTGCCGGAGGAGGTGATGGCTATGACTTTGGACCTTTGCGAGAGGTGGCGAGCGGAGCAAGCGCGGTGTAGGCGCGCCCACGCGGCGCAGCGGCTCCCCCGCGACCATAGCCCCTCCCGCAGCCGCAGCCGTAGCCGCAGCCCCAAAACTCTTGCTGCTCTTCTAGTGTCGGGTAGTGACCAGGGGGTGAGGGGACGGATTGAAGATCCCTCACACCAAGATCGTGCAGGGCGGGGACACATGTCCCTAAATCCCATCTCGTCTCAGAGTTTGACCGTTTTTATTTATTTCGCGATGTTGGTACGGGCGAGGTCGAGTGTGCGCGGAAGCGAGTGGCGCGATACACACACGACACTGGTGACGGGACTGGCGCGCGCTGGCACTAACAAGGCGCAGACGACGGCTTCATATCGAGAAAATCTCTGCACACTCCTTCAAGTGCTCCAAGTCACCGACTCAAGTGCTCCAAGTGCCCGTCGGGCGTATCAAACTAATGGCTTCTCTCCTCTCGCTCTCGCGGATCTCGGCGATCGCGCTGCTATGAGTACTATGAGAGGGCGACACCTCCGCCCGCCGCCCGCGCCGCCGAGCTGCTGCGGCCCAGCCCGACCTGCCGTCCCGACCAGCCGCCCGCCGTACCTCCGGACCTCCGTGGGGACGCCTCTTGCTCCCGCTGGGCGAAGCGCGGGCGGGGCGAGCCTGTGCAGACCTGCAGCGCGAGGCTGCTAGCGCCCGCCCGCCCGCTGCCTCCCTCCCCGCCTCCCGTCCCCCTCCATGCCCGCCTTCACGGCAGCGGCTCGGACCGGTTTCCGAGGCGCGAGAGGTGGAGGAATGCGTCGGTGCCGTACCCCTCCATCGACATGATGTTGAGGTCTCCGCCAAAGTAGCGCGCGTACGTCCTCGAGATGGGCAGGCCATACCCGAGCCCGGCAAGGGGGGAGTCAGTGCCGTGGTCGCCGGCCGACGAGAAGATGGACGAGCCAGAGTCGAAGGCGGGCGTGGCGGTGGTGAAGAGGTAGGAAAAGATGCGCGGCATGTGCGAGCGCGGGATGCCGCCGCCCTCGTCGGAGACCTTGATGACGACGTCCTCGTTCTGCTCCCCCGACGCGATGACCACCTTGATCGGAGGCATCTCGCCGTCGACGCCGTGCGTCTCGCACACTGCGCGCAGCGAGTTCTTGAGCAGCTCGAAGAGGCAGTAGTAGAGGTGCGAGGGGATGTAGGTGAAGGTGCAGCCGGTAGCGCCCTCAATCAGCACCTCCGGCGCATCGCCGTGCGTGCGCTCGCACAAGTACGTCGCATCCGCCATCGCCTGCTCGGCGATGAAAGCAGGCGAGGTCGACCGGTTGATGAGGCCGACGTACCCCTCCGGCTGCGTCTCGTGGTGCAGCTCCAAATACTGCCCTATCAAGATGCGGATGCCGATGCGCGACATGTAGAAGGAGTCGAGGAAGCCGTGGATCGGCGCGGCGTCGGACAAGTCGTACTTCTCGCCCCGCTCCGCCCGGAGCTTCTGGCGCAGCTCGTGCACTCCACGCGCCATCGTCACCAGCGTCGGCGCGTGCCGCTGGTAGATGTTGTGTAGCAGCTCGCAAAACTCAGCCTCGCCCTCGGCGTCGACCGGCTTCTTGGAGCGGCGGATCTCGACGAAGGACTGCTCGTACCACTCCCTCACCCGAATGACCGAAGGCATCGCGTCGAGTCCCTCGGGGAGCTGCTTTAGCTCAATCACTCTCCGCGCCAGCCGCACTGGCAGCTCGCGTTTGAGGAAGGTCGCGATCTGTATGAGCGTGCGCTGGCGGCGGGTCATCCCCGACGCATCCTCCTCCCCCGGGAGCAGCAGGCCCAGCCCCGTGTCCAGCGTCGCCTGGAGGCAGCGGTGGCGGAGGCGTTTTTGCGTGATGTTTGAAAATGCGCGCGAGGTTTCGTGGCAAGGGTGGCTAGCGGCGGGTGAGTGCGAGCTCGGTGGCATGAAGGGCGGCGGCGAGACGGGCTGGACGCGAAGGGCGGCAGTGATAGGCGGCGCTGCGGAGTCCCTGTGCCTTGAGCGAGACCGACGTCTGGCTATAGGATGCGACGCGGGCGAGCTCGGCGTCGAGAGACTCGTCGCGCGTGGTTGTGGCGGAGGAGTATAAGCGGCAGGCAGCTGCGGAGGCGGGCAGGTGGCGGCGGTGGAGCGAGCCGCCGCCTCGCCGCAAAGCGCCGCGCCAAGCTCTGGCGAGCATTGTCGGAAGTGATAAACAAAACTTCAGTTGTGCTAGTGAACTGAGGAGAAGCGGGTCGAGCCTCGGCGCAGAGGGCAGCGCCTAGCGGGCGGGAACCCTTACCCCCGCGCCCGCCGCTGCCCGCCGCTTTGTGCGCGGGACCTCCGAGCGCCACGAGGCTCCTGACACAGCTCCCGACTAGCGTCGGCTCCTGCTCAGACAGGCGCCAATCGACCAGTTCTCAAGCGACCCACCACCATCCCTCATCTACCGCCCGATCGAATCGCATTCGTCTCTTGCGAGTTCCTCTTGCTCCAAGAGGTTCCAGAGAACGGGGAAACTCTGAGCTCCCTCCGCGTACGCTACGCTCCTTTCGGAGAGAGCCCCACGAGTCTTACCGCGCTCCGGATCCTCTTTAGCCCATCTCTGAGAGTTAGAGTGACTGGCTAGAGACGACGACGACGATACAGTTCACCAGCTGCAGAAGAGAAACACGGTTTCTCGTTTCTGCAGATCCCTCGCTTTTGCAAACGGAGTTGTTTTTTCGTCGTCCAACCCAATGCTCTTCCCAGCTTCCGTCCCATCCATCATCCTCCTCTCGCTCGCTCGCTCGCTCGTCCATCCATCCAAGCAAGCATCCCTCTCTCTCCATCCCGACCGACGCCGAGAGATGGAACGCCTGCCTGAGCCACCTGCCCGCCGCGGCGGCGCCCTCGCCGTCAGTGGGGCGCGGAAATTTCAAATTCCTCTTCTTCCAAATACAAGACGCGCCGTTTCGGAACGCGAATCAAACATGCGTCCGTCCTTCCTCTCAGCTCCAGCCTGGCATGCACACTGCGACGGAGGCTCTTGGCCCTTGCGCCGATTGGCTAGAACCAAATTTCCGCGCGAGTGACGGCTCGCAGCTCAGCTGCTTTGACTTAGCCTTCCAGTACGGCTTGTGCGACGACCCGGCTTACGGCTGCCAGATCAAGCGCGAGTGCCCTGCCTCCTGCGGCGCGTGCATCGATGCCTGCACAGCAAATACCCCGGGCAGCACCTCTTACATCGTGAACGGCGAGGCTGCCCTCTGCTCGGCACTCGAGGGCTACTGCGAACACGCACAGTTTGGGACTGAGATTACTGCAGCGTGCCCCACGACGTGCGCTTGTGGAGGCTGTCTGCAGACAGATGCGCTGTCAGCGGCAGCGCCGCCGCCGTCGGAGCCGCAGCCGCAGCCGCAGCCGCCTTCTCCACTATCGACGCTGCTCTCAGCACCGCCCAGTAGATCAACGCAGCCGCTGTCACCCTTCATGCTTCCACCCTTGCTATCGCCACTGCCGGCACCGTCCCCACTATTGCCCTCGCCGTCGCCACTGCCGCCGATCCCGCCACCGCCTTTCCTGCCGCCGCCACCCTCGCCGCAGCCTTCATCGCCACCCTCCGCATGCACCGACCGGCCCGTGCCCAACTTCCGAGCAAGTGACGGCTCGCAGCTCGACTGCTTTGACCTAGCGGTCGAGTATGACATGTGCGACGATCCAACTTACGGCTGCCAGATCAAGCGCGAGTGCCCAGCCTCCTGCGGCGCGTGCATCGATGTCTGCGCGGCAGATACCCCGGGCAGCGCGTCTTACATCGTGGACGGCGAGGCTGCCTCCTGCTCATCGCTTGAGCGGTACTGCGACCACGCCCACCTGAGAGCTGGGGTAACTGCACTGTGCCCTGCGACGTGCGCTTGCGGAGGCTGCCGGCAAACACATGCGCCTCCCGCTTCGGTGGCGCCTCTGCTGCTGCCGCCGCTGCCGCCGCCATTGCAGCCGTTGCCGCCGCCTCCACCCCCACCGCTGCTGCCGGCATCGCCACCCGGCAGCCCAATGCTGCCGCTGTCACCGCCGTCGCCGCGACCATCCCCACCGCTATCGCCCTCGCCGTCGCCACAGCCGCCGGTGCCGCTGGTGCCTTTCCTGACGCCGCCTAGCCTTCCCCCACGCCGCCCGCTGCCCTCTCCATGTGCCGACCGGCGCTTGCCAGATTTTCGCACAAGTGATGGCTCGCAGCTGAGCTGCTTTGACCTAGCCTTCCAGTACGGTTTGTGCGACGACCCAGCTCACGGCTGCCAGATCAAGCGCGAGTGCCCAGCCTCCTGCGGCGCATGCATAGATGCCTGCGCGGCAGATACCCCGGGCAGCACCTCGTTCGCCATAAACGGCCAGGCTGTTTCATGCTCATCGCTTGAGCGGTTTTGCGACCACGCCCACTTTAGAGCTGGGGTCTCTGCAGCGTGCCCTGCGACGTGCGCTTGCGGAGGCTGCCGGCAAACACATGCGCCTCCCGCTTCGGTGGCGCCTCTGCTGCTGCCGCCGCTGCCGCCGCCATTGCAGCCGTTGCCGCCGCCTCCACCCCCACCGCTGCTGCCCGCAGCACCACCCGGCACCCCGACGCTCCCGGTACCGCCCTCGGCGTCACCACCGCCACCGCTGTCATACCCATCGCCTCTTTTAGCACCACCACCGCCGCCACTCTTGCCGCCGTTGCGGCCAGTGGCGTCACACGTAGCCTTACTCGTGGCTTCAGAGACGCCAACCACTCCACTGCTTCCTCCTTCGCAGCCACTGGCCGTGTTCTCACCGCCGCTGCCGCCTGCGTGTGCGGACTGGCTAGTTCCAAGCTTCCTCGCGTATGATATGACCCAGCTCAGCTGTAGCGACTTGGCGTTTGCGTACGACTTGTGCCACGACGCCGCCTACGGCTGTCAGGTGAAGCGCGAATGCCCTGCGTCATGCGGCGCCTGCATCGAGGTGTGCCCCGCAGACACAGCGGGACTTCTCCCGTATGCTATCGAGGGGCAAGAAGATGCCTCTTGCTCGATGCTGGGGCGTTACTGTACGGACTCCCGATATGGAGACAGAATAACAGCGGCGTGCCCCGCGACATGCGCATGCGGAGGGTGCCGACGGATCAATCCGCAGTCTTCAACGGCGCCGCCGTCGCCAACGTCGCCCTTTCGACTGCATCCGCCTTCGATGCCCCCACCTCTGCTTCCAGCACCATCGCCTTTGACGCCACCCAACATAGTACCGTCCTCGCCGCCACCACCCTCTCCACCGCCGCCCTCGCCACCTCCTCCCTCGCCGCCGCCTCCGTCGCCGCCTCCGTTGCCGCCACTGCCGTCGCCGCCGCCTCCGTCGGCGCCGCCTCCGTCTCCGCCGCCACCCTCGTCGCCTCCGCCCTAACGATCTCTCTCTGAACGCCACACGAGGGTCGTGTGAGGGCCTCGGAGCGAGGCCCTGTCGTTCAGTCTCGGGCCGCCGGCAGTCTCCTGACTTCAGTCCGTGAGTGCGACAGAGTGTCGTATTCACCCCAGCCCCAAGCACGTGTTTCCCCACGCGATCGCACCAGCGCCAGCCGCCTCGACCACGGCGCCCGCGCCGGCGGCTGCCGCGGCGGCTGCCATGGTACCAGATCAAGGGCTGCCTCAACTTGGTGCGTGCCCGCACGTGTAGCCATGGGGTGCATTCACCCGTGTAGCCGCGACCCCCGCGTATGTGCGCCGCAGGGTGCACGCGAGCTGCGGCAACGAGTGGCTACACGCGAGAGAGAGATTTTTAGCAATACCATTTTGTTCTGTACACGCGAAGCGAATTCCGCGAAGCGCGCGCGGGGCGAGGTGCCTATGTCGCATGTGTCCATACGCCACTGCTACGCCGGCCCGCACGAGATGGCGTGCTGGGTACGGCCTGCTTAGAGCGTTGTAAGTGTAGTCGCGTTACACGTTTAAATGGAGGTAGGAATTCAGATCGTTCCCTACCCTACCCCTGACGCCTTGAACCCGAGCTCCGCCGAGCTGCGAATTCGGTGGGGTGTGGGGTGTGGGGTGTGGGGTGTGGGGTGGGGTGTGGGATGTGAGGTGTGGGGTGGGGGGCGGGGTGGCGGAGCACTTGGAGCGGGCTGGACTTGTTTTGTTTAAATTCTTCGCCGCCGCGTTGTGATGGGGACTGCTTGTTCCCGAGCACCTTCCGAACCCGCAATTCAGAGGACGGTGGTGGAGGCGAGCTGGAGCACAGCTCGCCTGGCGCCGGCGGGAAGCAACGCCTGTTGTCTGCCGCCGTCCGCGCCATCGTCTAGCCAAGAGTCTCTGTGCTCGGTTGACGACATGCCACCCAGGGCGGAGCCGGCGGCGGATAGCGTGGATGCCGCGGCGGAGAGCCGGGATGCCGCGGCGGAGAGCGTGGAGGCGGTGGCGGTGGACGGCGGGGATGCGGCGGCGGCAGCAACAACAACGGTGGGTGATGTCGAGGTGGAGCTGGAGCTCGAGCAGGTCGGTGAGGTGGAGCAGGTCGCGCCCGCCGCGAGCCGCGACGGGAGGAGGAGCGAGGGCGCGAGCAGCCAGGCGGCGGCCTCCTCCTCCAGGCCTTGCCTCGCGACGCTGCTTCCCGACCCCAAGGACAAGCACGCCGGCGTCGTGCCGGCCGCAGAGTGGGAGCCGCTCTCTGACGGAGAGCTCGAGGTGGTTCGGGCGATCCGCGGCTGGCTGGGCGAGGAGGCGGCAGCGGCCTGCCCGCGCGACCTCCTCGTCACCTTCACGCGCGGCTACGCCTACCGCCCCGACTGGTCGCAAGCGTCGTTTGTGTTTTTGGAGCGCGCGCTGGCGTGGCGCGAGGAGATGGGCGCATGCGGCATCTGCTTCGGAGCCCCGCCGGCGAGGAGAGAGCTGTTCGAGGAGCTCTGCCCGTCGGGCCTCATCGGTCACGACTCACTCGGCCTCCTCGCCGCGACGCCTCCCCCCCTCCGCGGCCCGGACTCGTCAAAGCTGAGTCCTGGCGCGCGACACACGAGTAGGCCATCTCGTCGTGCTCGAGCGGCTTGGCCGGGTGCGAGGAGTCGCGGAGGTGCTCGCGCTCTGGGGGAGTGGTCCCTCCTCAGCCGATGCCGCCTGAGTAGGTCCGAGTCGCGGAGCTCCTCAAGGCGTTCAGCGAGGAGGAGTACTTGCGCCAGCAGGCGAGAGAGGGGGAGAGAGGGGGAGGGAGGGGAGATATAGGAGGAGTACTTGCGCCAGCAGGCGAGAGATGGGGAGGGAGGGGGAGAGAGGGGGAGGGAGGGGAGATATAGGAGGAGTGCTTGCGCCAGCAGGCGAGAGAGGGGGAGAGAGGGGAGATATAGGAGGAGTGCCTGCGCCAGCAGGCGAGGTCACTTCCTAGACACTTCCTAGAGAGTCCCTGCGCCAGCAGGCGAGGTCGCGCCTCCGAGTCCTCTCTCCGAGACCTCGAGACCTCGAGACCTCGAGACCTCGAGACCACGCTCTCTCGAGACCTTGAACGCTCTCTCCGAGACCCGCCGAGAGAGCGTGCGGTGGCCCTCGGGGCAGGACGGCCACCCGGGGTCCTGCGGCGGAGTAGGCGTTCTCTCGGGAGGCTGTGCGGCTCCTCTCGACCGCAAACTCGACCCGGCTCGGCCGCCGGCTCTACAAGGCATGCAGCGGGCAGAGAGGGAGGGGGAGGGGGTTGCAGCGCGGCGCAGGGGGGTGAGGGAGGCGCCAGCGGCGGGCTCGCTGTGCCCACGCCCCTCCCTGCCCCTCTTCCCTCGCCCCAGGTGGTTGTCGTGATCGACCTCGAGGGGCTGTCCCTCTCCCATGTCGGCTCGAGGCGAGGGCCTCGACACCACCCACCACCCACCACCACCACCACCACCACCACCACCACCACCACCACCACCACCACCACCACCACCACCACACCCACCACCCACCGCCCACCGCCCACCGCCCGCCGCAACGAGAATGTCGCTGTGCTGATCAGTGCCGGTTCGCCTCTCCCCCGCCCCCCAGGTTCGTCCGGCTCTGCAAGCGGGTCAACGAGACCTTCGGCTGGGCACTACCCCGAGGCCCGTAGGCTAGGAACCTTCTCGGAACCTTCTCGGAGCTGTCCTTAGGATGGCACTACCCCGAGACAGCCTTCCGCTTCTACGTCATCAACGCGCGCCCCTCGCCCTCCGGACCACGAGAGACGCCCCCCCCCTTCCCTCTCACTCCCGTCCGTCTGAAACCGAGAGCAGGCGCCGCTCGTCTTTCGGACCGCTTGGGGCGT
This sequence comes from Emiliania huxleyi CCMP1516, assembly GCF_000372725.1. Lineage (NCBI taxonomy): Eukaryota > Haptophyta > Isochrysidales > Noelaerhabdaceae > Emiliania > Emiliania huxleyi. The sequence goes on along the minus strand of NW_005200774.1, from coordinate 202,590 downwards.
CGCTAAGTCCTTCATCCACCCGATCACGGTGCAAAAGTTCTCCATCCTCGGCTCGGGCTGGCGGCGCACCTTTGCCGAGGCGGGCATCACGCTCACCACCGGCGAGGCGGCGTTCCCCACAAGCTGCGACCGCGCCGAGCCGTGACTCGGCCTTGATTGCCGTAGGCGAGGCGTCCCCGACCAGCTGGTCGGCTGCGGTGCGAGCGGCGGTCGAGGAGCACGGGCCGGAGCTGCTCGGCCGCGGCTACATGCCGGCGGACGACCTCGAGCGGCTCGGCTTGCGGTGAGCTCCCGGAGACGTGGGCCCGACATGATCATCCGAGATCGCGCCACACCCCCGGTGTGGCGGTGCTTCCCCGCGGGCACACACACACACACACACACACACACACACATATCTCTGGACTGGGCGTAATGCCATACAGTACCTAATGCGCGCGTAATCGCTGTAGAAAACTGTCTTGTCCTCTGTGTGTGTATTACTTCTGTCCTGTGGGTCAGCCTGTGCATGTAAAAGTATGGCATACGCAATGTGCGATCTCGTTCTGCGTTACATGTACGAGTACGTGTCCTCTCTCAGGCCCCGCGCCCACACGCGCCCACACCCCCCTTGCCCTTCGAAGCTGCTCTAGCGGATAGCGCGACGACCATTGCAGAGTGAGCCTTCCTGCCTGCAATCCGGCGGGGAAGCAAACACCTCGCACAGAGAGTCGAGTCACTCTCACTCACATGGTGCGAGTGGACAGAAAGGGTGGTCACAGTCGCTCGATCATATCAAGCTGGTCTGCCACGCTCGTGCACGGAATCTCCTCGCAGCCAGAGTGCACCTCGAGCTTCTCCATGAGCGAGCTGATCTTGCTCGGCCCGCAGGAGAAGCCCTCCACCTGCGGAACAGGGCCGGCGGGATGGGACAGGGTGGGGTGGGACAGGGCCGGCGGGGTGGAGGTCGGTCGATGCCTTTCCAGCCGAGCCCGCCACAACCTCTATGTATGGGAGGACCTTTATGCCGAGGCCCTTGCACAGCGCCTTGTTGGTGTCGAACAGCACCTCGCAAAACTCAATCTCGGGCCAGTCGTCGGCCACGCGCTTGTACTTTGGCGCCATCGCTTTGCACGCTCTGCACCACGACGCATAAAACTTGATGCACACGACGCGGCTCTCACTTTCTGCCTGCGCAAGTTTGGCGCGATACGCGGCCTCGTCCTCGAGGTGCGTGAGGCCAGGCGTGGGCGGGTTGAGCACCGCGGTAGACGGAGTCGCGGCAGGCGGCGAAGGCGAAGGCGGAGGCGCCGTTCGGGTCGATCGCCCGCGAATCCGGCTCCAGAAACCAGCGACCGGCGGCGAGGCTCTGGCGGCGGGGTGGGCGGCGGCGGCGGGGGGGGAAGCAGGCGGAGAGAAGCGGAGCGCCGCAGCAGAGCTGCCAAGCAACAAGCCGAAAAGCGCCGCCGACATTGCACCGCTTTCTTTTTCTCCTGCTAGTTCGTGCCAGTCTGCTGTGAGAGGGGCTTGTACTCTAAGCTTGAAGAAAAACAAAACTCGGCAATCGTTCATCGCAGAGTACCTGCCGGCAAGAGCTCGACACAGTGCGAAGGTCCGCGGCTCCTCCTCCTTTCTACTTTCGTCGCACCGCCGGGCGCACTCCGCCCCCCTTGCGGCGGGCGCCCCTTCCGGCTCCTTTGCGGTCGCGCGTGCTGCGCGTGCCCCGGCGCGCGCCCGCCGATCCCGCGCCCCTCCCCTCCGCCGATGCCTGCAGGCGCCCCCGTGGAACACCGCCGCTGCTGCATGAGCTCGACCGCCGCGCCAGGCGCTCCCCGGCGTGCCAGAAGCCAGCCCGCCGGCCCGAGTCCGCGGATGGGCCCTGCCGCCGCGCCCGAGTCGTCCGAGATGCAGTTTGAGATGGACCTGGACGGCGCAGCGGGCGGCGGCGGCGGCGGCCTCGGCGGCAACGCATCAGCGGGCAGGGAGGGCGAGGCGCCGGTCCGACCGCGCGCGACGCAGAGCGAGGGCTCAGCCCGACGCCCGGACGCCGCCGCCTCCGCCGCCGCCTCCGCGCGGAGCCGCGGCAGCCGCGAGTCGCGGCGGCCGTCAGTCGGGGCGCAGGAGCGCGCGGAGAAGAAGCCGCGGCTCTCGGCCAACAGCTCTGCCGGCAGCACGCCCATGTCTGTGTCGCCGGTGATCCGTCCTGCGGGCGCGCCGTCGGTGCCCTCCTCCTCGGCGCTCATCCCGCTGGACGCCGAGGTTCAGCCGGCGACGGCGATGCGCGGGCACGAGTTTCAAGTCGGGCGGAGGGTGTTTCACGTCCACTTTGGGCACGGGTACATCGGGGCGCTGGAGCGGCAGGTGCCGGCCGGGTCGACGGACCCGCCCGAGCAGGCTCGCGCGCCCTCGCCGCTCGCACTGAAGACGGACACCTCCGCGAGTCCCTTGCGGGTGCCGTGTCCCTTGCGCGTCTCCATTTGGCGCGCACAGGCCCACACTTCTGAGCCGGACGATAGCCGGCCGCCAGAACAGCCGCCATCACCGCCTGGAGCTCTGACACCCCCCCCCCCCCCCGCACTGGAGGAGCGCGTCCTCACCTCCCGCACGCACAACATGCGGATGGTTTTCGACTCCGCGAAGTGACCGACGCCTCGGCTGCGCCGCCTCCCCCGTCCTCGCCTCAGCCCTGTCGGAGCCGCCCTGTAGGTACAAGGAGCTGCGGCTGCGCGCCTTCTACGCCGTCCCGAAGATGGTGGTCCTCCCGTCGGTCCTCCACGGTTAGTTCTCACCATTCTCATTCGACGATGAGTGCTGAGTCTAGGTTGTCATCCCCTCCGCGTCGGCGTTGCTGCGGCGCCCGAGCGGACACCTCCCCGGGGGGGGGGGGGGCGGATTCTCCGGGCCCCCCCCGAGCCTGCTCCGCCCGGCTGTAGGCGCAAGCGGCAGCACTCGGAGGTCCCGCCGGCCAACGCGCGGGTCGCGTGGGTCAAGGAGCTCCTCGGGCGGGGAGGGAGATCTCGGCTAATCTCGGCTAAGCTCGGCTAATCTCGGGCAATCTCGCGTCAAGGAGCTCCTCGGGCGGGGCGGCGCCGAGGCGGGGCCTGGCCTGCGCCTCGCGTGCGAGCATGTGCGCCGCTGGTCTCTCGAGCGCGCGGACCTAGATGCGGGAAGGGAGGCCCCTTGCCCTCCCGGGAGGCCTCTCCAGGGAGGGGGCCGGGCGAGGCGTGGTGGCGAGGCGTGGTCTGGCGTGGTCTGCTGCACTCGGCCGCACGCGGCTGCGTCGCAGTGGTGTCGGCTGTGCTCGTGGCTTTCACGCGGCCGTCTGAGCAGCTCGCTGCTCGCTAGGCCGGCATTCGACACGTGCGCTCTCGTGCGGCGGCTGGTTGAGGGCAAGCAGTTCGCCGCGGCGCTGCGGTTCGCGCGCGAGTTCCAGCTGCGGAGGGAGTTCCCCACCACCACGCTGCTGCACGCGATGCTCGCACAGAAGCGGCGCGCGGGTGGAGGGGGCGGGTGCGCGGCGGCTGTCTCTGGACCGGGCCGCCGCCGCTTCTCTCTCTCTTGTAGGTACGACGGCGCCCTCAAGGCGTGCGGGGCGCGGTGCCGCTCGGTCGATGGAGAGGCTGGCCCCGGCGATGTGCTCAGGATGATGGTGCGGGCGGGCGAGCATTGCGTCGCTCTCAAGTATGTGCACAAGTTCGGGCAGGCGGGCTCCCTCTGCCCGCCCTCGGGGAGGGGCGGTTGTGTTGCTGCTGATGGCCCGCGCATTGCTTCTTTCAGGCGGCCGCGTTCCCGCCCGCGCAGCTCGTGCGAGCGAGCTTGCAGGGCGATCTGTCGGTGCGACCGGCCCCCCCGCCCCCCCGCCCCCCCTTTGAACTTTGGACATTGGCCCTTTCCCTTCCTTTGCCGTCAAAAGGGGGGACACCTATTCCCCCCCGCCCCCCCCCGCCCCGCCCCGCCCTTTGGCACTCGCGCACTTGGCCTTTTGCCCCCCCCCCCCCCCCCCTCTCCTCGGCCCTCTGCCGGCTCGCGCGAGGCCGAGGGCGGGCGCTGCTGCGCGCAGGTGCGGACGGCGGCGATGCTGCTCAAGTACGTCCCCCTCTTCGAGCTGTCCGACGCCTTCCCGCGCGAGGCCATCCTCGAGCGCGCCGCCGCCTCAGGCATCCTCGTCCACGAGCTCGCAGGAGGAAAGCTGGTGCTCAAGGGGCGGCGGAGGTCCGACTCGGCCTCGCTGCCGCCCGGCGCGGCGGTGCCGGTCAAGGTTGGCTCCGCCCCGAACTGACTCGCGGAGAGGCGGGTAATTTATGTGGGGGGGTCGCTCTCTCTCGTCGGCGCATGTGTAGTCTCCTGTGCGTGCGGGCGTCCCTAGCTGTTCTGCCTGCGTGAGCTTGACTGTGACGCGGTGGGGAGGACCCGGTATGGTAGTAGCTAGTAGGCGCCATGTCTCTGTGCACGCTGTGATGCCGTGGGTACGGCTCTACTAGGGTAGTTTTGTTGTGATTTAGCGTACTCGCGAGCGAACGGCCATATACGGTCTAGATGAAGTTTCTCCGGAGACCTCGGGAGCGGGCAGTTTTATTTATTCACACACCCCTCGGTGTGGGCAGTGTCGAGTGTGGTCTGAGGGCAGGGGTGGGCAGTGTGGATTTCACACCCGGGGCAGGTAGGGGATCGGGCAGGCATGGACAGGGGCAGTTGTGCGGCAGTGTGCGGCAGGACAGGACCACAAGCAGAGTGGGCAGGTCGGACGGTAGTAGTCAGGTCACAATTGCAGCGCTGAGATTTAAAACCCCTGCGCGTGAAAAAAAGGCGCGCATAATTGCTGTGAACATGAGATTCACACCCCATTCTCATTGAGATTACTTATAGGGACGGCCGATCGACGAAACACACGTGATAGCTCGCGAGCTCAACAAGTTCTCAATCAAATCTCAGGGGGGTCTGGATGTGTGTACAGGAAATGGGGGACGGCACTGCAGTTAAGAAGTGCGGCAAGTGCAAGGCTGTGAAGTCGACCGAGGACTTCAACCGCCGCGGGAATGGGTACACATGGCAGTGTTGGGAGTGTGACAGGGCGTACACTGTGAAGCGTCGCGCGACTGAGAAATGGCGCGCGCAGAAGGAGAGAGCCTCCAACCGTAGTGGGGGAAATGGCTCACTGTGCGGATCAAATTTTCTCGGCCGCTCTGGCTCGGGCAGGTGGACGCCATTCTGTTCGGTTTTTGCCTCTTTGTGTACCTCCCAGCTCCGAGGTGTCGCATTCCCGGCTCCGCTGACGATTGATGCAGCTTCCTCCCGTGGTGCCACACCTGCGCCAGCGCGGTGCTAAGCCTTGCCGCCACCTCCACCCTCAGGAACGGTACACAACTCTGCGCGATGGGCAGGAAGTCGGGCATGACGGGGGATGCGGAGAGGCGCAAGCGGCGCAAGGCCACCGAGGCGGTCGCTGCCTCCGTCGAGCCCGCGGTCGCCACCGAGGCGCCGGAGCCGCCCGCCGAGCCCCACAACGAATCGGAAATGGAGGTCGAGCCGGCAGCGCCCGACTCGCAGGCGCTCGCGACAGGTGCGGCTGCTCGGCGACGTCGAGCGTGGTGCCCGACGGCTCAGGAGCCTTCTACCATCAACAACTACCACGGCTGCCACCGTCGGCGCCTTCGCTCGAGCTCTCCGAGGCCGCGTTCTGACCTCGTGCCGCGGCTGTCGTCGCTACAGCAGCGACGAGGGCCGCGGCAAGGGGTGCAGCGGCGACGGGCGGGGGGGAGAGGCGCGGCCAGCTACCGGGCCGTTGCCCCCGCCCACCGCACCGGGCCCCTGCACCCGGAGGCGGCTTGCGGCAGCCTTCCCGTGTCTCCGTGCGACCCGCTTGGGTAGCCGGCCACGTGGCGGTGGCCCGCTGCCGGAAAAAATCCGGGGTTTAGCTGGCGTATCTCGGGCCCACTTTAGAGCTAGGGCATGATCTTAGGTGTTCTGGATAGCCCACAAGGGTCTTCTGTGGCATGGTAGCGGTGGTTTTGCGCGAGGCGTTCATTCAAAAATCACCATTTCCCCCACTACCAACCGAAAAATGGCATATTTGTGCGAGACGTATGTTGTGAGTGTGCAATAGCGTGTTTTCGTTCATTTTACAACCAACCTCTGACCTGCCTCGGAGTATAGCTCCGCCACTCGGGAAGTACGCACGCACACATGACAGCGAGGCGAGCGTTTAGCGAGCCACCAAGCTAGTCATATACTTGTGCCATCGTTGAGCGGACAGACGCCGTTGGGCTCGCGGGGCCGTCACTCACTTCCACAGGTCCGGACGCACATCCTCCGGGAGGAAGTACGGAATGAAGGAGAGCAGCAGCACCGAGGACAGGATCAGGTTGGGCAGGCCGCCAGGTATCTTAGAGGCGAGCGCGTCCACGCCAGTGGCTATGCCGACCAGCTCAGTCTCAAACACCAGGTCCGAGTCGGGCGGGATGCTGGCGCCCGCACCCGTCTCTCCGTACGCAAGCGACGCCGGGACCACCAGCGTTCTCTTGCCGCCCACCTTCATTCCGGCAATGCCCTCGTCCCACCCCGGGATCACGCGGCCGGCGCCGAGCTCAAATGCGAGCGGCGAGCGGCCTTTGCTCGAGTCGAACTGCGTGCCGTCCGAGGCGAGCGTCCCTGTGTAGTCCACCTGAACCACCGCGCCTTTCTCTGCAACCTCGCCGTTGCCACTAACGACGTCGAGGTACTTGAGGCCGCTCGCAGTCGTGGTGTACTCTTCGTCCGCAACCTCGCCCGCGGCCGCCTGCATCACGACGGCGGCGCGGCAGCAGAGGCTCGGGCCGCGGGCGAGTCTGCCGGAGACCGACGGCGACAGCGCCAGCGACGGCGACAGCGACAACGAGAAGAGGCTCAACATGGGGGATGAAAACGCGGAAAGATATTTGCCGCGGGGGGCTTGCTGCTCGACCCAGCCCAGGAGTGAGAGCCACATGGCTCGCACCGCGGCTCTGTGGCGTCACGGTGGAGTCCGCATTGCCCGCGATCACTCCGCATTTGATGCCGCCGGCTGTCGACCCCCGCACCGCACCACAGTCATACTGGACTACTGCCGCGCGGGCTGCCGCCAGTCTGCGCCGCCGTAGCTGCTGCTGTGGCTAGAGAAGACTCGGCGCACGAGCGTTCGACGTCCACGGGCGCCGGCAGGGTGGTTTCCATGCACCGTGGCGGCGGTGGAGTCAAATCCAGGTCAATCCGCCTCAGATACGACACCGAGGAGAATGTGGGCACGTTTGCAGCTAGGTGCAGGCATGTTTTACGGCTCATCTGCGGTGCTTTGGGTGGTCTGCGCATTGCGCGGCCGCCGAGCAACTTGGCGATGGATGGAATGAGTTGATGGGACCTTCAACTATGCGAGGGCTGGGCGTCCTCGACACGGTGGCAGCAAAGCCGGTGCCGAGGCGCGGTGCGCAGAGGCGTGAGCGCGCGTCAAAACGAAGGAAATTTATGCCGAAAACAGCCTGTAACTACTCTCCTAAGCTGTGAATCAGACGCACTTGCCTTCGGGGGCAAGTGCCCAATCCCGCTAGGGTGGGCGTGCTTTCACAGCCTCACGAGAGTAGCCTGTAACACTAAAGTTAACAAAACGTGTGAGTGTTAGATTTGTTTGGTATTGGGACCTTACACGCCTGTAACCTCTCTTTAAGGTATTGCTAAACATCTCTCCCTCTAAAGTTCATTCACACGCACTAAATTTAGACCCAAGCAAGCGCCCTCCTCCATCCCGAATTTGGAGGGCCTACGTCCATGCTCACCGCTGAGCGACAGCGCGTCAACACTGAGTCAAAATACCGCGAGACAGAGCTTCAGCGGAAGCAGCTCCAGTTCTTCCTCGACTCGCTCAACAGTTACAACACGCAGGCGACGCTCGTCACCGGCTTCGCCTTCACCGCCTTCTCCGCCGACGCGCTGCATGAGCTGCCTTACAAGGGCGCGCCAGTCCGCTCGCTGCTCTTCGCGTGCCTCTCTGCCGCAGCGATGGGCTCCGCGGTCTCGACGGTGGTCATCTCGAACTACTTGATGATTCGCGTCGAGCGACTAGCCATGAACCGCTCCACGAGCACGGCGCTCGCGGCGCTGCGGCAGCGCATGGGCACTGTGCAGTGCTGCTACATGTTTTCGCTCGCCGCGCTGATCGGCGCCGCCTCGACGCTGCTGTTTGCCATGTGCGACATCACCGACGAGGACCTCGCCTGCGAGAGGGTGGGCGCCAGCGTGCTTGGCGTCTTTGCCGCCTGCGTGCTGGTCGCGTCGACAGTCGTGTGGCGCATGCGAGGCCAATTCGACCGTTACAGAGACGCGTGCGGAGGCTTGCACCACAGGTCCTACCTGATCGACACGCCGGCCGGGACGCCTGCCGAAGGCGACGAGTGCGCCGCCGTCGAGCACAGCGTGGCCAGCATCGGCGAGTGAGTGGAAGTTGTCTGGTGGCATGTGGAGATGTGGCTTGCACATGCATGGGGCATGTCGCATGTGGTACGGTCTCGAGGGCGGTCTCGAGGGCGGTCGCCATCTGCTGCGCGCGGTCTCCGGGCATCAATCGGGGCGCGCCTGCGGGCTGCGGGGCGCGGGCCGCACAGAGCCGGAAGAGTGGTCCTGAGTCCTCGGGCAGGTATCCTCGCCTGCGGCGTAGACCAGTACGTGTATGCGGTATGTCGCCGCACGCCGCTCGCGGGTCGCGCTCCAGCAGGATGGAGTGCAGATGCCGCAACCGCCGCCGGCGGCGGCGGCCGCCGGCGCCGCGCGCGCGCCGCCGGCGGCGCCGCCGCCGGCATGACGCATGTGAGCTCTGTGTCTTGGTTTTGCCAACAACATACCTAAAACGCATGTTGTAGGTAGGTAGGTAGAAAGGTGAAGAACAGCCAGGCTCGGACTGGACACCAACGCGGTATGGGTGGACGCGAGACAGATGATGACGACACGCACGACCCCGACCACCGCACAGACACAAACAAGCTCACAAGACACACAGCCAGCTGGCTGCCACACACCCGGAGTTGGCGTACACATAACTCAGGGCCACATTCTTCCTGTCGCCCCCCCAGCACTCCAAGGTGCCAAGAGAAACAAACAAGGGCACAACATCACAACAGACGACAGGAGTAACATGCGCTCTGGGGGGAGGCGAGGGCCCTATAGGGGGTACCCATGCGGGGGGGAGATGGGGTCCCCCAGCCCGCCGCAGGCGCCGATTTTTTTGCATTTTTTTCGCGCGATTTTTTACTTGTTATCATGGGAATTCGGCGTACTTGCGGCCATGCTATCACGCCTTGCGACATCCTTTCGGCGCTGCTGACCGTGCCATGCTGCTCAACTGACCGCCTGCATAGCTCGCGGCCTTAGTCTTCGGCATTCAGTGACGACCTGATCGTACGGCCAGTAGGAAGGTGTCCTCGGCGGCGGCGAGCTCCGCATGCATGCGGAGCAAGTCCGTGAAGTCCTCGAGCCTCGTGTGTGGGTCCGCGGAAGTAGACTGAAAGATGACGGGGAGCGAGGCGCCCTTGAGCAAGCGAGGGATCTGGAGCGCGAGCATCGTCGGGTTGGCGGCCGCCGCCCCCACGCTTTGCACAATGGCTCCTTGGAGAAGGCCGGCCGTGAGTCTCGCGGGGGCTGCCAGGGGCAGGCGGGCCGCCCTTGTAGCTATCGGTCCCAAATGGAAAGAGAGCAGCGAGTACAGCAGCAGAGGCAACTCCCCACCCGCCTCGAGCGCGCGAAGCGGGAGTTGTGTGAGGAAGGCCAGGTCCTGTGGTCCTGGTACGGCCGGCACCGCGGCCGCGGCTGGGCCCCCTCGACCGCGGCCCCGGCCTCTCCCCGCGACCGGTGCTGGGACGGCGGGCGTGTCAAAGTCTTCACCGAGAAAGATGTCCGAGTGCGAGACCCTCCAAACCCCTGGGTTGGCCATCGTCAGATCGGCGAGCCGCTGGTGTAGCACGCCGATCTTCTCCATGGATAGGTGGCGAAGAGGTTCGCCGCGTCCAGAGCGGTCAGAAGCCGCGACCAGAATGCCCCATTGAAAAGCACATTGAGAACGTGGTTCCCATCGAGGATGATGCCTGTCTGCTGGTCCACGCTGAACGAGCACCGCGGCATGAAGGCGCCCTTGGCGTCGCTCTGCCCCAGGGTGTAGCTGGTCACTGCTCCTGCATTGTCGTACACCGTGGTCCAACTCAGGCAAGGCGTATGGTCCTTTACGTGCTGAGCCCCTGGAACGAGAACGAGCATTGCATCACTGGTGATCTGAACCTCGTCAACGACGACGACGATGGGCGCTTGCGCAGCTGGTGGGGCCTGCTCTGCTGCGCCATCTTCACTCTGTGTTCTCTCCTCTCCTCCCACCTCACAGAAAACTGCGGCCGCCAGCGACTGAGCCAGTCTCGCTGGCGGACGGGGAGAGGAACACGAAGGGACGTCCGGACGTCCATCCACTGGGATGAGAATACTGGAGATCTGAGGTCGAATCTGCCGATTCCACACAGCCGCCCACAGGAGCGCCGCCTCAACACGGGGTCTCGGCTCTATCGAGCCATGCTAGCTCCAGCCGCAGCCCCACCCGGCCGCCCGGGGGTGTTCCCGCACGCAGAGAAGACCAATCCTGGGGGAAGTATCAAGTAACCATCGCTCGTCTTCGTGTACGTCTCGATGTATATATCAGCCGCTCCTCCCTGATCATCACATCGCGATCTGTGGCATGTTTCGCAGAGCGAGCTCTGCGGCGTCTCTAGACTGGGCTGCCTCTCTCAGAGGTCACGCGCTGCGGAGACCTGCGGTGTGGCTGCAGTGGCTGCGCTCGCTCCGCTGAGCCCTGCGTTTACTACCCCCCGCGCTTTCCGCGCGCTGCCCATCCCCCCCCCCCCCACCCCCCCACGCACGGGCCTCACGCACAGCTAGCGCACAACGCCGGCAGCCAACGCCGGAGGAGTGCCTGCCGCCCGACGGCCGAACTTACTTGTCCTCCTTTGGTAGTTCGGGGTCGACTCCGGGGCTCTTGCCCGCGAGGGCGCGGAGGTAGATGACGCCGATCGAGGTGCCGCCCCAGAGCAGGCCGGTGCCTGCGCGGGCCGGGGGCGGCGGGGGAATGAGCCGCGGAAAGGAGCAGCAGCGCGGGCGGAGGTGCGGTGGGCGGTGTGGCGGTGCGGTGGCGGCGGCGGTGGGTGGCGGCGCGCACAGACGCCGGCGTCGACAACCGAGCGCCACGGGTAGGGGAGGCGCTTGACGAGGCCGATGATGCAGGCGACGCCGAGCGAGATGGACCACGACACCGTCTTTCGCTTCTTCGACGCGTGGAAGAGCCCCATCGAGTAGAAGGGCGCGAGCGCCGAGTGCAGCAGCGGCGGCGGCGGCGAGCGCGTGCTGAGGGTCATGGCACGCTGCACGACCAGGGGCGAGAACTTGCACTGGAACGCCTTGTACCCCTCAGTGTACGCGAAGAAGGCCATCGTGCCGCCGTACCTGCACGCGCCAGCGGTGCTCAGTCAGGCGCGGCGGCGACGGCGGAGGCGGAGGCGGGCGGGCCGCACAGTCCCCACTGCAGCATGGTGATGTCGCGCTGCAGGATCGGCTGCATCGCAATCGGCGCGAGCCGCCCTATCGCCTGCGCCAGGATGCCCAGAAACCCACACACTCCCCACGCCGTGCGGAGGCCGCGCGCCGCGTCGGCAGTCGGCACGGGCGACGCGCTAGCGCTCGCGGCGATGAGATCGGCGCGAGCCGCACGGCCGATGGCGGGGCGCGCGCTCGCGCCACGCGGCAGCGCGGCGGCACCAGAGGCTGATGACGCTGCTGCCATGAACAAGAGTAGGTGGTGGAACGCTGATAACATCAACGAGATGAGCCCGATAGAGTGCAGAGAGTGGATCGCCGTGAAAAAGAGAAAAAAGAACAGCGATTCACGTGAACAAAGAATTCACGTAAGAGCCACATACATTGAAAAAGGAAAAAAAAGGGTGTTTCCACAATCAAACCGTCCGTGAAGAGGCGTTTGACCACCCAAGACAGCTTGCAGACCTCCCGGTAAGGCTACATTTCGTAACGATCGTGGCTAAACGACAGCCGGGCCTCAGCCTCTGTTGGGGCGGAATGCGCGGGGTTTTCGGCGCGATGCCTCCGGCTAGTACACGGTACTGCTCTGCCGCAAACTCTCCTGCGCTCGCGTGACGTGTGGGGCGCACGCACTGCGCTCGAAAGTCGCGATTTGGCAATAGGCGCTCGAGCCGGCGCGCAGTGAGGGGGCGCCGCGCAGGGGGATAGGGGGGGTGCGAGAGGGGGCGTGGGTCGGGCGCGCACCGGCCGGCTCCGGGAGCGGCCGTCACGTCGAAGAGGGGACCTGGTGCTGCTCGAATGACGACGCATGCCGCTCTGCTGCGCCGCCGATAGCCCCTCTTCCGAGCCGGCGCGCCGCGGCGAGCCGCGGCCAGTATCGCTGGTGCGGTGGAGGCGGCAGCTTGCATCGGCCGGCAGCGGGTGCGTGCGGCCATCACGTCGATGAGGGGGGGTTGTTGGCGACTCGTGTGGCTCGAGGCCTACGCTGCGCCGCCCAAGCCCTGCTGCCGATCCAGCGCCTGGCGTTTGGGGCGAGCCGCGGTCGTCGTCGCTGATGGTATATGGCGGCGGCGGCGGCGGCTCGCCCTTCCCTCCGGCCGCAATTCCGATCCCGCCGCGCTCGCGGGAGGTGGCGCGCCCACCGCGGCACGGCCGTGGCTGCGCATTGCGTGGCGCCCTTTCTCCTCTTTGGCTATCCGTGCCACTCGGGGAAAAGGTGTGTCGACCCCAAATCGGGTCCGGACTTCGGACCCGATTACGCTGCCGCCTCGCGCGCACCGCTGCTGCCCTCGCCAGCAGCCGCCGCGGTCGCAGTGCCATCGTACGGACTGGCGGTCGACTCGCCACATCGATTTCAACTCACGCGACGCGCTCGGCCTCCGCTGGCGGCTGCCGCAAGAGCGGCTGGCTCACGGCAGCGTCTCGCCGGTTGCCGGATAGGAGAGTACAGAACGTCTGGAGTGTAACTGTGTACGTGAGATCGGTTTTGATAACAAGCACGGTCGATCCGTCAAAGCGATACACTCGTTCGCTATCTCGCTGGAGGGCTGGCACGGAGCTCTGTGCCGGCAAACAGGAAGAGCCGAGGCCGAGCGTTTTTGATCTCTGGGTCAGTGGGCGCCCGCCCGCCGCCTCTGAGGGGGTCGGGCCCCCTAGACTGAAAACAAAAACAAAATGCAGAAACAGTCACAAACAGCCTGCGAGAGCGGCGCTGCGCGCCGCCTACCTCGTGCGGGTGTGAGTGACCCCAAACGGTCGTCTGCATCCAAAAACGGTCGTCTGCATCCAAAAAACAAGCACATGTAGCATGTGCATGTGCATGTTGTGCAACATGCACAGACCTGTTTATTGACAAGAAAATACGTCCTTGGCGCTTTGCGCTGGTCTATGAAAGGTTTGAGGTGCGAGCACCCTGGAGGCCCTGGGGATGGGGGGAGACTACCCGCGGGCCTAGAAGGCCCGCGCGCAGGGGGGGTGGGGCGGCGGAGGTGGAGGTGGCGGAGGCTCGGCGAGCACGGCTGGGAGCGGCAGAGGGTTCAGGACCCGGGCAAGCGCGGATCTGAGAAGAGGGGTGGCTTTGGTTGGTCACGATCGGGACGGATGACACGTCTGATGCAGACATGCGGTCATCCTCGATTTCTCATTTCTGTTTGTTGAATGTTGAAGCCCTCGCCTCTTCCGAGCTTGGTACAGCAGGGGGGGACGCACGCGAGGTGCTCGCGAACTTCGAAGCAAATCTCGCCGTGCGCCGCCGTGGGCTCTCATGAAGCGTCCGGGCCGAGCACATCCACTGGGCTGCCCACGGTGCGCGGTCGCACCTCGGACGCGCGCTGAGAAGCCCTCGCCGCGCACCGTGCTGACGTCGAAGCGAGACCGCGCTCGGACCGCGTGACACCTGCCTCTCCCTGTCGCACGAGCGTGGGCGCGGGGCACGCCGCCGTTCGCGTGTTTCGTAACCGCATGTACGTACCGCTGACGCGACCACGCCGATCGCCGTCATGGCGCTCGCTCGCACGCTGCTGTTCGGGTCGATTGTCGTGCTCTCTTGCGACGCCACATGTGCCGCGTGTGGGGAACTGTCTGTCGCACCGAGCTGTCTGTCGCACATGGTTCTAAAACGAGATAAATCTAGACTCGAGTTCAGCTGTTTGCACAGTACACTCGAGCGAGCCGGTGCGGCGAGACCGAGCGGGGTGCGCGCTGCGCAGGGGCCAGGGCGCCCGCCCCGCCGCCCCGCTCGCGAGCGGCGGGTTTGAGAGCCGACACTGCGACTCATCGCTCGAAGGCTGACGACCTAGTAGGTGCTGTCGGCCGCAATCACGCCACTCGGCTCGGCTTCTCGGTCGATGCAGAGCCTCTCCCTCGGGCAGTGTGGGGACGGGGCGGCGAGAGGGTGGAGGAGGGGCCCTCGAGCGAGCAGCGACAGTCGTGGTGGTGGTGAGGTAGGGCAGTCGGGCGCCGGCGCCGGGGTCGGGGCAACAGCGGTAGCGGCGGCGGTGGGAGGGCGGCGAGGCGTGTGACGGCGAGAGCGGCGGCATCTCAGTACTCAGACGGCGGTCGAGCCCGCTGCGACTGGCAGGCCGCGTCCACCTCGTCGTACCACGCCGCTTCAAGACGGAGGCGCTCAACAATGAGACCACCACGGCGCAAAGCCATTGGACTCGCGCCTCTCGGCCAAGAAGCTGCGCTCGTACGGCGAGGCCATTGCGGGCTTCATTGGCTGCGCAACGGCTCCCCCCCCCCCGCTTCTCCGCTGAACTGCTTGCTGCTGCTGCTCGCTTTGTCCCAGGAGCCTGGTGCTTGTGTCTAATCGTAGTGGGGACCCTGGCCCCCCTCTGTTTTCTGTTTTCTGTTTTTCAAAACGCCCGCCCGCCCGCCACCCCGAGGTGGCTCGGCCCCCCACTGACCCAGAGATAAAAAAACGTCGGCCCGAGCGGCAAGAAGGGCTCGATGGGGAGCGAGAACCGTCAAACGTGCTCACGGAGGTTTCGGAAGTCCACCCTGATGCGGTCGGTTCCCCCCAGGTTTGAACGCGCAGCTCGCAAGACTCGTCGAGCACTCGCAGCCTCTCTGCGCCTCTCATGCTGCCCCGCTCTGCGGGACGTTCAGTCTTTCCGGAAGATATCGTCGAGTTTTGGAAGCTGCGCGGTCAAACCTGAGGGGAAACAAGAGCGTCACGACGGACTTCAGGTTACACCTAGAAGCTCTTCTGACGGTTCTCGCTCCCCATCGAGCCCTTCTTGCCGCTCGGCTCTTCCTGGGGTTTGTCGGCACAGAGCTCCGTGCCAGCCCTCCAGCGAGATAGGAACGAGTGTATCGCTTTGACGGATCGACCGTGCTTGTTATCAAAACCGATCTCACGTACACAGTTACACTCCAGACGTTCTGTACTCTCCTATCCGGCAACCGGCGAGACGCTGCCGTGAGCCAGCCGCTCTTGCGGCAGCCGCCAGCGGAGGCCGAGCGCGTCGCGTATCGATCGAGCTCGCGATCCGGGCCGTGGAGCCCACGAGGAAGACTTCGTCTGCTGGGACGGAGTCCCGACGCTCGCTGCGTCCGCTGGAACTGGGGTCTACACACCTTTCGTTTCCGCGTCCCGCAGTGGCCCTTGCTGTGCCCCTCCGATCCGCACCTACCTAGGCTCTTGCCGACCCGCACTCCGAGTGAGACTCCTCGTCCCGCCAGCGCCCACAGCGGCCAGGCCTCTCATTCCCGACATGGCCGACGCCTGGGAGGCCGACATTCGCACCGTCCGCGAGGCCTGGTCGCACTTCCTGCAGAACGACTTTGCCACCGCCGAGTCGCTCTTCCGCCGCGGGATGGGCGAGGCGACGTCCGCAGCCGCCGCCGTCGAGGTGGCGGCCGAGCCGGACGCAGAAGAGGACGACGAGGCACCGAGCGACGACCGTGTCGAGCGGCGCGACACGCGAGGCGCGTTTGCTCTCCAGTACGCCCTCGTCGGCCTGCTGCGTGGCGTCTCGACCCTCTCCGACGAGCAGCTGCCTGAGTGCAAGAGCCGCCTGTGGCACGCCGACGCGCTCGCGTCGCTGGACACGGACTGGGTCGGCAAGCGCGTCGTCCGCGGCGTGTGCACCCTTTGCGCTGGCATCGTATGCTGCCTGCAGAGAGAGCCTGTCCGCGGTGTCTTCCACATCCTCCGCTCGTGGCGCTGGCTGCGCTCGCTCAAGACAGAGGCGCTCGAGTACCGCGGCGTCGGGTGCGAGGTGGTGCGCTCCTCGGCGCTGCTCGGGCTCGGCGGGTCCGCCACACCAGCACTCTCCACCTCGCTAGCACTCTCCACCTCGCTGCACTATCCACCCCTCTCTCAGCGACCGCCTCTTCTCCCTCTCCCGCCGCGTCTCGGGCGCAGGTTTGCCCTCGTCCTCTCCCTCCTCCCGCCCCACCTCGTGCGCGCCGCCGCCTACACGACCGGCTTCGAGGTCGACCGCGCCGCAGGCCTCGCCACCGCTCCGCTCCCGAGGACAGCTCTCTCGCTCTCGTCTGCTGACCGCGTACCCCTCCCCACAGGCCTCGCCATGCTCCGCACCTGCGTGCGCGAGGGGGGCATCTACGCGCCGGTCGGCTGCACCACGGCTCGACTCGCCTTGCCACGCCCGAGGTCGCTCATTCCCGCACTCCTCGCCTGTGCAGGTCGCCGCGCTCGGCTGGCTCGCCTTCCACATTGACTCGAAGACCTTCCTCGGTGAGGGAGAGCTGGGCCGAGATGACGCGAGATTGTCATCTCCTCCACATCGACTCGAAGACCTTCCTCGGTGAGGGAGATGGAGATGACGCGAGATTGTGATCTCCTCCTCATCGAGTCGAAGGCACACATCCTCGGTGAGAGAAGTGGCCCGACTCCACCCTGCCCGACCCGGTCCTCCCCAAGCAGCTCACGCCCACCTCGCGCCACCCCTTCCCCACTGCACCTCGGCTGCACCTCGGCTGCACCTCGGCTGCACCTCGGCTGCACCTCGGCTGCACCTCGGCTGCACCTCGGCTGCACCTCGGCTGCACCTCGGCTGCACCTCGGCTGCACCTCGGCTGCACCTCGGCTGCACCTCGGCTGCACCTCGGCTGCGCCTCGGCTGCACCTCGGCTGCACCTCGGCTGCGCCTCGGCTGCACCTCGGCTGCACCTCGGCTGCGCCTCGGCAGGCGAGGAGCAGGGCGAGGAGGAGCTCGACGAGTGCAGCGCACTGCTCCGCTGGGCGGCGGGCGAGTACCCGTCCTCGCTCTTCTTCTCGCTCCTCGAGGCGGGCCGCCACCTCCCCCCCCCTCCCCCCACTTCCCCTGACCTCGCCTCCCCGCCTCTCGCACCGCACTCGCATGACCCGCACCGCACCCCCCCTTCTTCTTCCCCCTCACCCTCCTCCTCCTCCTCCTCCTCCTCCTCCTCCCCCCCCCCCCCCCCTCCCTCCTCCCCCCCCTCCTCCTCCTCCTCCCTGCCAGGCCGACTGCCTCGCTTGCCGCCGCCGGCTGCCCGAGGCGCTGCTCGTCATCGCCTCCGCCTCACGGCTGCCTCTTGCTTCGACTAGCTGCGGGCCATGCCTCAACGAAAAGAGGGAGACGAGGCTCTCCCTTAGGCTGCCTTGCCTCGACGAGCTGCGGGCCATGCGCGCCATGCTGCACTACAAGCAGGGCGCCTACCACCTCGCCGCCTTGCAGTGGGCCGAGGCCGGCGCCTGCTTCAAGGCTTCGCACGCCGTCTACTTCTCCGCCGGCCGCCGCTCGCTCGCCCCCTCGATGGCGGTCAACGCCGCCCTCTGCTACACCCTGGCCGCCGACGAGGGGGCGGCGGGTGCGACGCCGCGGCGGGGCGGCGAGGCGTAGGCGAGAGGACGCCACACGCGTCACCGCGATCGTTCTAGGCGAGATGCTGGCTGAGGTTGCGAGGTACCGCGAGCTCGCAAAGTCAAATTGGGTGCCCGCCGACCGGAACGCGTTTCGCGCGCACGCGCAGTGGACAGAGCGGTGCGGCGCCGGCGGCACGCTGCCGCCCGAGCGGTGGGCGCTGCTGCAGATCGCGGTGCGGATGGCCTTCCTGATGCGGTCCACGGTTTGGATGACGGACGCCGACGCGGAGCGTTTCGCCGCGATGCTGGCGACCGCGGCGGGCGACGACGATGCGGACTCGCGCGCCCAGGCGCCGATGTGCTGTGTTGACTGGCCTTGTTGCCGTGCGTTGACGGCTCGCTTCTCTTCTCGCCCAGGCGGCGATGTGTTCCGCGCAGCTGCACGCGCACCGCGGCGACGCGGCGGCGGGGATGGCGCAGTGCGAGCTCGGCCTCTCCCTCTCGCCTCGGCTGGGCGCTCCGTCGCGCGACTTTGGCGCGTGCAGCCAGACAGCCCCGACCCGACGTAGCCACGACCCCTCGACCACCGCCCCCCCTTTGGCTAGACTGAGGTGTCGCCTCTAATTCTCTCTCTTCTCTGCTCTCTCTCTCTCTCTCTCTCTCTCCCTCTCTCTCTCTCTCTCTGCGTGGCAGGCACCGTCCCGATGCTGCATTGCCTCTCCGCGCAGCTGCATGCGTCGAGCGGTGACTTGCGCCGCGCCGAGGCGGCCCTCGGCTCCTGCCCAACTCGTCTTCCCCTGACCCGGCCCCTGACCCTCCCCGGACACGTCACACACAGGCGTCCCTCGACGCCTGCTCCGCCACGGCGGCGAGAGGCACGCAGATGCAGCAGCTCCTCACCTTCAAGAGCGGCAGGTTGCGCCGCTCGCTCGGGCTGCAGCTGCACGACGCGTACGCCACTCTCTCCCTTCCCGCCGGCCGCGCCGCTGTCTTCTCGATCACGCTGGCGAGGACGGCCGACGAGGCGACCTGCGCTTGCGGAGTCGGGCCCTCGCAATTTCACCCGAGATCACCAGAGATCACCAGCGATCACCGGCGCTTTAGGCGACCTCCACCGCAGCGTGGGATTGGGCCCTCGAGGCTCGCGACATCGACTTTGGTCCGTTCTCTCCCTCCGACCTCGCCGCCTCGCCCCCACTCGCCTCGAGACCTCGAGACTCCGACCCGCGTGTAGGCGTCCGCTGGACGGCGGCAGCAGGCGAGCCCGCCGAGCTGCACCCGACATCGCGGCACGAGGCGGCGGCCGGGCCCGTCGAGGGAAGCTTCGAGCTGCCAGAGGGGTGCGAGTCGGGCCTGCTCGAGCTCACCCTCTCGAACCGTTTTTCGTACTTTCGGTCCAAGGCGGTCAGCTACCGGATCGGGACGGCGGCGGTGAAGGCAGAGCCGAGGGTGGAGTAGGCGGAAGAAGCTTGGCGGTCGATGGCGGGTCGATTAGTCTGCGTTACTGTGTAGTGTCGACTAACGACTAAAGCCGTAGAGCCGTCGGGCGGGCGTGGTACGTTGTTTCGCGCCGTGAGCGATTCGCGGCCGCCGCGTGTGCATCTTTGTACACCGATGACGCTTGGGCCACAGCGCCACACGCTTTGCCTTTGCGCTTTGGGGTGAACTTTTATTCTGTATCTACAAGATATGAGTCGCGTCTCAGACCAACACCTATTTTGCAAAAGGGGTTGTTGCACGAGTCACGACGAGTGTGTAATATAATAATAACGGTGGGCAGCGAGCAAAGTGGGTGAGACTGACTGGGGAGCCGGAGAAGACGGCATCGGCCGCCGAGGGAACGTTGGGAAGAGGCACGAGGAGGGCGGCGACCTCGACCGACTATGGAGGACC